>NC_134852.1:18673448-18976379 GCF_049852395.1 Peromyscus maniculatus bairdii
CCTTCTTTACTTGGGTGACATCTAGGTTTTTCTAGATTCTGACTATTGTGAATGAAGCTGCTATGAACATAGTTGAGTAAGTGTCCTTGTGATGGGATGGAATATCTTTGGGTATATGCCCAGGAGTGTTATGGTTTTGAGGTAGAAAGTTTCCCATTATTTAAGAAACCAACAATTTCTTTTCAATAGTGGCTATACAAGTTTGAACTCCCACAAGCAGGGGAGGATTGATTCCTTGCTCTAAATCCTCACCAGCATGAGATGTCCCTTGTGTTATTGATCTTAGCTATTCTGATGGGTAAAAAATAGCATTTATGAGTTATTTTGAATTGCACTTCACTCCTTGTAAAGGAAGTTGTACATTTCTTTGTAAGTGTTGCTCAGCCAATTCAGACTCTTCTGTTGAGCATTCTGTTTAGATCTCTACTCCATTTTAAAATGAATTATTTAGTTTGTTGATGTTTAATATCTTGATTTCTTTATATATTTTGGGTATCAGTGCTTTGTTAGATATGGAGTCTTTAATGTTGAGGTATGTTTCTTGTAAACAGCAGAAGAGTGGATTCTGTTACCTTATCCATTCTGTTTGCTTATGTCTTTTTATTGAGGAATTATTCCACTCATATTGAGAGATATTAATGAACAATAATTGTTAATTTTGTTATTTTGTTGGTGGGGGTGTGGTGTGGTTGTGTGTGTGTGTGTGTGTGTGATTGTGTGTGTGTCTGTATGTCTGTCCATTTTGTGCATTTTGCTTGTGTGAAAATGTCTATTTTCTGTGTTTTTGTTGGTCTAGTTAAATTTCTTTTGTTGTTTTCCTTCTAATAATATCTATAGGGATGAATTTCTTTTTTTTTTCTTTTTATTATCCCAAAATAGAGGATATGTGATATGTTACTTGTCCTGAAATGTAATATTTTATTTGTGCTTTAATTAATAAAGCTTCCCTGGAGATCAGAGGAATAGAAACAGCCATTATAAGTAAGCAAAGAAGTCATGCAATGGTAACACATGCCCTTAATCTTATCACTTGGCAGGCAGAAATCTGTCTGGATCTATGTGAGTTCACGAGTTCACAGCCACACTGGAAACAGAGCCAGGTATGGTGGCACACACATAAATCCCACCACTAGTTAATCATGGAGGTCTGGAGGTCTGAACAAACAGACATTAATCAACAGAGCTGGGCAGGAAGAAAAAGTGATGTAGCTGGAGAGAGAGAACAAATCATATGGAAGAATAGCAAGGCATATAGGTATAGAAAGACAGGAAGTAACTCACATTTGGAAGCTGCCGAGTTGGTGAGGTAAGGATAGCTGTGGCTTTCCCTATTTCACAGATTTCTCTAAGGCTTTCACCCCTAAAAAATAATAGAAAAATAAAAAAAAACATTATAACTAATATAAAAAAACTATATACAATAAGTACAATAACTATATACATTATATACAAGCAATAAATAAATCAACAATGTCTAGTCCATTTGCATTTGTCAAATTCAGAGAAAATATGCCATATCTATCCTATTTTGGTGAATCCAAAATGTACCTAATTCACTTTCTATCATATCTTGTATTATGAACCGAAAACTTATCTTTTGATGTTTTTCATACTTAAACATTTTTAACACAACCTAGTGAGTTTCTTTTCTGAATTTCTTAACAAAGTATAACTATCTAATCATCAACTCCCTCAGAGACCTGAGAAGTAAATAATATTACCTAGTAAAAGAGGAAGTGCAAACAAGTAACTTCCAAAAAACATGAGTTATGACAGAAACAGCAAGCTTCCTTGACAGTTACCAGAGGTTTCTCTACACATTTGGGCATCATCTTCAGTATAACAGGCTTAGCATATGTGACAGACTCATTTGTGAAATAGGATGTACACAAGGCCTACAGCTCAACAAAATATTCAGTGCAAGTATTCCATGTACCAGGTAAATCTGAATTCCACAAGAATCATGTCATGGTTAAGAATTTTAAATTCTGGAAACTACTGGTGTGTTTTGAATTCAGCTTCCCATTTTTCTCGGTTTGTGGATGGCTTCATATCTTTTATTAAATGCCAGTCTAACATTGAGAGGCCAGACTCCATCAACCTAGTTACTCCTCCAAGAAGAACTGTTTCAGCTACTGTTCCACTGCACACCAGGAGCCATCAACCCACTGCCTATTCGGCTGCCTTCGAAGAAAGGGGCACTGTCCCTTTTCTGGATTGCAAAGCCACTTCAGCGATGGTGCCATATTGTCCTACCCTCAGAGGATTCCTGTTGCCAAAGCTGCATCCACACTTGTCTTGGCAAGGATTGGTAGCCCCTTTTTCGTGTCCTGTTTGTCCATTTTGGACAATATACTGTCAGCAGTAGATGAGAGGGCACTTTGTTGCCCAGTGGCTAATATTTGCCACAGTGAAAGTTAACTACATATGCAGTTTGCTCAATGACCATATCTTTTCTGAAGTTGGTGCTGCCAGAAGCAGACATGTCTCATAGTCATAAAAAAAGGGGGGAAAACAGTGTTATTAAAATATCTTAAATGCCATATTCTGTAGATTTCTGAAGGGTTTGAAAATGACCCATCTATCTAAAATAAAACTCTGCTTGATCTTGAGAACATACCTAATATGACTACAAGTTCATGTAATGACTAACTACTAACTTTAATTTCTTTATGTCTTAATAGTTGGTAATAATAACTTTCAAGATTAGCAAATTGCATTACATTGTTAAATGAACTATACAGGTACAATATCCTGAAGAAGATTAGAAACATATGTACAATATATCAATCTCAAATTGGTATCAATATAAATAATTTGTATATAATATACAAAAATCCAATCCCATGTAAAATATTTAAAACTAGTAGTTGCTTTTAAAACTAGATTCAATAATCTACCTTTTTATCTATATTCTGTCTTTTTTCTTTTCAGAGTAGGTTCAATAATAATCTACACTTTATTCTATCATTTATGTTTCTATCTACCTCTTATCTATATCCTCTTTTTTCTTTGTCTTTATTTTTCTTTTTTTCTCTCATTTTATTATCCAAAAAAGAGGAAATGTGATATTTTACTTGTCCTGAAATGTGATGATATTTTATTTGTACTTTAATATATAAAGCTTGCCTGGAGATCAGAGGAATAGGAACAGCCATTATAAGTAAACAAATAAGTCAGGCAATGGTAGCACATGACCTTAGTCATATCACTTGGCAGGCACGGATCTGTCTGGATCTATGTGAGTTCAAGGCCACACTGGAAACAGAGCCAGGTGTGATGGCACACACCTTAAATTCCAGTACTAGTTAAACATGGAGGTCTGGAGATCTGAACAAACAGACATTAAGTGACAAAACTGGGCAGGAAGAAGAAATGATGTAGCTGAACAGAGAGAACAAATCAGATGGTAGACCAGCAAGGCTTATAGGTATAGGTAGACAGGAAGTAACTTGCATTAGTAAGATGCCAAGTTGGTGAGGCAAGGTTAGTTGTGGCTTTGCCTATTTCACTGATCTCTCTAAAGCTTTTACCCCTATATCTAGCTCCATATTTTTTATTTAATAAGATTGTTTAGAAATTCACCTACAGTCATTTCCACAATGGAAGTATTAATTTGCACCCCTGGCAGCAGTGAAAAAGAATAACTCCTTGCTCTTGCTCTCATCACCTCCAACATTTCTTGTCAACTATTTTGATAACAGTACTTTGAATGTGGTGAATTGGTACTATAAAATAACCTTAATTTTTATTTTCATGATGATGAGGGTGTTAAACACATTTTTTGAAATACTTATTGGCCATTTGCATTTCTTGTTGGAGAAAAAAAATCAATTCATTAACTCATTGATAATTGTCAATTTTTTCCTTGATACATAATTTCTAAAGGGCTTTGTAAATACTGGATATTAGTTCCTTATCTGCCATCATTCCCAGGGTATTGAGCAAGCCATGACAAAACATGGGCTTTCTTCTATCTGTGAAACTCCTCAGACCTTTCTGCCTCTTAGCACATCTCCATTCATGAGTGTCAAATCCCAATAGCTTCAAAGACATTTTACCTTGAATCCACAGTGCACATGCCTGTCAATTATCCCATAAGAACTTAAAGAATATTAAAAGCAGCAAGTGAAAAAATCTAGTAAATATAAAGGAAGAATTATTAGAATCATACTTCATTTCTTAATCAAAAACCTAAAGGAGAATGAGCATAAAAAGATGAGATATAAACTTAAGATGTGCTACAAACTCTAAGAGATCACAGCTGCCATTCCAGACTACTACACCCAGCAATATTTGCAATGACCATAGTTGGAGAAAACAAGACTTTCCATGATAATAATATACTTAAACAATATCTAACTACAAATCCTGCCACACAGAAGGTGGTAGGAAAATTCCAGTAGAAGAAGGTTAATCACAACCAATAAAAGCAAGGAATAAATAATCCCAGAAAGCCAGTCCAAAGAAGGGAAACACACACACACACACTAATATACACACAACCCACAAACACTGCACATTGATATTGTAACATCAATGGTCTCAATGCCCTTTAAAAAGCACCAACAAAATGAATGCAAAATCAGGATTCACTCTTCTGCTGTATCCAAGTAACCTCTGTTAACCTCAAGGAGAGACATTGCATTAGTGAAAAAAGGTAGAAAAAGATATACTAAGAAATTGGGCATAAAAGGCAAGCTGAAGCAACCATTTTAATATTTGACAAAATAGACTGCAAACCACAACTTATCTGAATGGTTATAGAAGGACACTACATAACAGAAAAGGAAAAATCGACCAATATTACATTTCATTTCATAATATCTATGCAACAAACATGAGGTCTGTAAAAGAAACAGGACAACTAAATCATATATGAATCCTCACACTGTGATAGTGGGAGAATTCAGTACCCAGATCTCCCCAAGAGACAGATCAGCCAGAAAAAAACTAAAGAGAGAGGGATAGACATAACTGACATTATAAACCAAATGGAACTCAGAGATAGAACACAGCACTTGGGGACAAAGTATATACATGCTGCTCCATACCTCACAGAACATTGTCCAAATGTGACCACAAACTCAGACCCCAGTCAAGTCTCAACAGACACAAAAAATTGAAATAATACTATAGAGGCAATCTTACCACTATGGATTAAAATTGGGTATCTGTAGAGAGCTGCATATAGCCGCGCCTCAAAGATGGCACTGGCTTCTGCCTTCCACCTTCCCAATGGTAAGTGCTCTCTGTGATAAACAACTCCTTATTTGGCTTGCTTCCGCACACCTGGACCTATCCGCAGTACCCACGTGGCAGATTGGGGTTGGCTGCCCAGAAGCTATTTAGGTTATGGGTTGGCTTTCCCCGGGGTCAGAAGTCAGAAGATTGTTTCAAGGTTCCTGAATAAACTGCTTGGAGAAGAGTCTGGTGTTGTGTCTTCCTTTCTGGTCGAGGCAGACATGACAGGTATCAACAACAGAAACAGCAGAAAGATTAGAAACGGTTGGAAACTGAACATAACCAACTGAATGAAAAATGCTTCAAGATAAAAATTAAGAAAGAAATGAAAGATATTCAAGAATTGAATGAAAATGAATACACAGCATATCCAAATTTCTGGGACACAATGATGAAGGTTTTATGATGCAAGTTCTTAGCACTGAGTCAATCATAAAGGAGAGATCTCATACTAATAATTTAATGGCACACCTGAAAGCTCTAAAACAAAATATAGAAATCATACTCCAAAGAAGCAGGCAGCAATGGATACTCACACTCAGGCCTGAAAGAAAAAAATAACCCACAATACCAATAAAAAAAGTAAATAAAACAAAATGTTGGTTGCTTCAGAAAAATCAATAAAATTGACAAACCCTTATCTAATGAACTAAATGGGAGAGAATATCCAAGTCAACAAAATTTGAAATTACAAGTGGAAATAGCAACAAAACAAAAGGGAATCCAGAGAATCATAAGAATATTCTTTAAAAACATCTACTCCACCAAACTGGAAAAGTATAAAGGAAATGGATAATTTTCATGATTCAAGTTAAATCAAGATGAGATAAACAATTTAAACAGACATATAAACAATAGTGATTTTGAAAATGAAACTCAAATGAGGAACACAGAAATGTTCAAAATTCTTAGAAACCCAAAAACTACAAATCAAAATAATTTTGAGATTCCAACATAATGTAATGTCAGAACCTGTCAGAATGGCTAAGATTAATTAAACAATTGACTGCTCATGCTGGTAAGGACTTGAGTAAGGGGAACACTCCTCCAATGCTGTTGGGAGTAAGCACAGCCACTATTGAAGTCAGTATGGTGGCTCCTCAAAATATTGGAACTCAATCTACCTCAAGACACAGCTATACAACTCTTAAACTTTTACCCAAAGGATTTTTCATCCAACTACTGGAACACTTGATGAAACATATTCATTGCTGCTCTAATCATACTAGTCAGAAATTGGAAACAAGCTAAATGTCCCTCAACATAATAATGATTGGAGAAAATGTGAAACCTTTGCCCAAATGAGTAATACTCATCTCTTAAAACAAAGAAATTTGCAGACAAATGGGTAGAACTAGAAAAAAATCCTTAGTGAGATATCCTAGACCTGGAAAGATAAAAATGGTATGTGTTCATTTATTCCTGGATATGATTTTAAATAAATGATAACAAAGCCATAACCTGTAGACCCAGAGAAATTAAGCATAGAGGTAGAAACTAGGGGAGACACATAGATCTCCCTGGGACAAGGAAATATAATAACTTTATGGTTGTACTGGAACCAGAGTAGAGGAGAGACAAGATTAAGAAGTTCAGATGGGACAGAAGGGGAAATGGGTTTGAGAGAGGGAATGACGGAGGGGAGACAGCTGGAAATGAAGGACATTTGATGGGCAGTATGGAAACCCAGTTCTAGTTCAGTGGAAACTTTCTATGTGAATGTGATGCTAATTGAATTCCCAAGTAATGAGGAAGGAAGAAGCCCAACTGGCCATCTCATGTCAACAAAGCTCCTAGTACCAAGCCTGTTTCATCTAATTGAGCTGTTGGTCAAAGCATCCCAAAATGTCTTAGTTAGTGTTTCTATTGCTGACACAAAATTCCATGACCAAAGGACAAGTTGATCCCCAAAAGGATCATTTGGCTTACACTTCCAGATCATAGTCCATCATTTGAGGATGTCATAATGGAACTCAAACAGGTCTAGAACCTAGATGTACTAGCTGAGGTAGAGGCCAAGGAAGAGAGCTACTTACTGGTTTGCTTCTCATAGGATGCTCAGCTGATTTCTTATAGAACCTAGGACCATTAGCCCATGGATGGCAACACCCCCATAGACAGGCCTCTCCCACATCAATCAGTAATTGAAAAAATGCATTACAGCTGGAGCTCATGAAGGCATGTTCTCAGCCAAGGCTCCTTTGATGACTCCAGCTTAAATCAAGTTAACACACAACACCATCCAATATACATATGGAAATCACCAGAGAGGCCAGGCAGTTACCAAGAGAATGGCTTGCTCTCAACAAACTGGCAAGGACCCACTGCTGAAGACAACACCCATACAAGTCACAGAACATGGAGAGGTCCAGCTGATGGCTGCATAGAAATTTTACCCCCATCTTCTAGTGTCTATGAACCAACCGGAAAACCTTTGATCTAACTACTTGCAAATATATTCAAGTAATGGTGGGGAGAAACCATTTAGGACTAACCAGCCAATGTCTGATTTGACTGAAGTCCTAGTCAATGAGATAAAATCCATACCTGATAATGTTTGGTTACCAAACCCAGAGGCTAGATATTCAAGTGTCCTAGGGTTAAATCAAAGATTACTTATCTAATAAAAGAAAAAAATAGAAAAGAAAGGTAAATGACTCCTAATATTATTCTGTTATACTCATAAATCTGTGTCATATTCTGCCAATATCAGAGAGGCTTTCTTCTGTAACAGATGGGATCAAAAACAGAGACCCATAGCCAGATCTCTCTCTCTCTCTCTCTCTCTCTCTCTCTCTCTCTCTCTCTCTCTCTCTCTCCACACACACACACACACACACACTCATACTCAGAGATATAGACAGGTAGATAGATAGATGATAGATGATAGATAGATAGATAGATTGATTGATTGATAGATAGATAGATAGACAGACAGATAGATAGACCTTTGAACACACAGTTCTAAATGAGTTCTATCCATCAAATTTCTCCCGTCATATCTCAGGGAACCACACAGAAGAGGAGGCAGAAGGAGTGGGTGAGACTAACGGGGCAGAGGAGGACATCACGAGGGCCAGGTTCTCTCAACTGAGCAAAGCTCATGGGAACTCACAGAGACTGAAGCAGCAATCACAGGATCTACATTGTCTGCTCCAAGCCCTCTGTATTTAAATGATAACTTTTAGTTCAGTACTTCTGTGGGACTCCTGGATACAGAAACAAATGAATCTCTGAATCTTGGCACTTCACTTGAATTCCCTTTATTTTTTTCTGCTGGCTGGCTTGTCCAATTTCGATATGATGAGTTTTGTTTGAGCTCATTACATTTTATTATTTTTTTTAGTTACCTCTCAGAAGCCTGTTTTTTTCCAATAAGAAACCAAAAGTGAATGGATCTAGATGGGAGAGGATGTGGGTGTAACTAAGAGGATTAAAATGAGAGAAAACTGTACTCAGGTAATATAATATGAGAAAAAAAAAGTTTATTAAATGAAAAGAAAAATACTATCTAACAAAATTGAAGATCACCTCATAAACATAAACATAATTTTAATTAATTTTGGTACAAAGTGAAAGATAGGAGTCACAATTTTTGTCCTTCGTGGCTAGAGGAAATGCTCATCTTCACAGACTTTTTTGAACACTGTCACTAAAAGGTTGGGAACAGTCAAACATTTACTTTTTCTGGAACAGCTGAAATCAAAACACATGGGAAATGATCATTGAAGATGATTTCTGGTCCTAGAGGATGCTAGAGCGGCTGTCATGGGACAAGGGCCACCAGAAGTACAATTTATCCTCCACCATGATGTCAGTTTGCCTTGCAAGTAGAGTGTGGTATACACAGGTGTCTATCCTGCAGCAGGCAAGCAGGCAAGATTCCATGAGAGTATAAAAGCCACAAGAAAGTCAGTTCTATTGGCAACAAGTTATTGGCTTCTTTGCACATCATATGGGCAAAGGAAAAACTCCACTTTCTGAAAGTTGAAGATTATAGTGCACTAAATACAGTATGATCAGTTCATATAGGCTGTTGATTCAACCATCTGACAAAACTCTCATACTCATTTAACTAGTCTTAGGAAGACAAGGGGCTAACCTTAACTTTCTTTGTTGATTTCATAAGGTGATAAATGAGTAAAATTTGTATGACAAGACAAACTAATTATTTTACATAGTTATACTAAAATTAGGAGAAATTTATTTTCTTAACCATATCAAACTGAATAAGGACAAAACTGAGTAATGTCTCATAATAACAAATGGTACAAAACAGGGAAAACAAAGAGAAGTGAGGCGAGAAATGTACACCAGCCACCAACTGTGATTATACAAGAGAGCAATGCAGCCTCGCAAGATGGTGGAGAGCATATAAAAAGCCAGGAAGGTAGCCAACAGGACAAGGATGTTCTGGGTCGCTCTGGACTCAGGGTAGTTTCTCCTGGAACCATGAGAGCTGCGGATATTTTGAACCCTCCTCTTGTGTCTGCAGAGTACGACAATCATGGAGGCACTGGACCATGTGATGAGCACGGCAAAAAAGGACTCAGGACAAATCACCAATGCTGTATAGAACGAGTCACTGATTTCATCACGCTCTACAGTAGAGCAATATCCAAAATCTCGACCTTTTGTAATATTTTTGCTTTTCATTTTGATAATTTTGTGCATAAGGAAAATGAACCATATCACCATGTAGAAGACCCAGAGTAGGGAAATGGAGCATTTAATGTAATTTGAAGCTTTGACTGTATGGTCTTTCCAACAGGATATCTTGGGACTGAGGGTCATGACCTGGAAGACACTCAAGAGGCAAGTGGTGCCAATAGACACACTTCGAGCAAATCCTTGAATGTACAGTAGGAGGTCACACCCAAAATCATTCAAGAACTGCTTCAATCCCCAAACTGCCATTGTTTGGGGCACTCCTGCAGAGAGAATGACCAAGGCATTGGCTGCCATTAGATGCACGAGAATCAAATCTGTGACCTTCAATGTATATTCTCTGTAGTAAAGGAATAGATAGTAGAACTTAAGATGGAGATTTCCCAGAATTCCAGTGGTAGTTTGTGATAAGAAAATGATTCTGATAGCCAGATTCCAGATATTCATTCTGTGATTCAGTTTAATACATTTATGAATATGGGTACACTATTTCTTAGGTCAAATGAATAATAACAAATGATGGTAGTCAGGGGTGAAGAAAGATGCCATTAATCCATGAAGCTCCTCAGAGGCCGAAACTGAGTGTCCTTGAAATTCAGGAGTTCAAGGCCAGCCTAGATTACATAAAAAATCTTACCCCCAAATTTTTGACAGGAGTAGTTATTTTCTATGTTGTTACTTTGAAATTCTTAATACTTCAGAATGCAAGTGTTGATGGAAAAATAGCAATCAGGTTTCCTAAAAATGAAACACTCAGGATGATAAGATGTTGACCCATTAAAAAATTGTTACAGGCAGCCGGGCAGTGGTGGCTCACGCCTTTAATCTCAGCACTCGGGAGGCAGAGCCAGGTGGATCTCTGTGAGTTCGAGGCCAGCCTGGGCTACCAAGTGAGTTCCAGGAAAGGCGCAAAGCTACACAGAGAAACCGTGTCTCGAAAAACCAAAAAAAAATTGTTACAGGCAGTGTAGACGCACTGAATGTAAGTCTTTCAGAATATACTGATATTTCTAGTCATGTTGTAAAAGAAATCAGCTTTAAGAACAGCCACAAGACTTAAATAAAGCAATATGTTTTTCCAACACAACATTATTATTGATTACTTGGTTTCACATAATGCACCCTGATCAGAGTCACTTTCCTGTTATCCCATGTCTACTCACTCTTCCTTGTGACCTCCCCCAAAGAACAATTTTTAGAAAAGGAAAAATACCAAGTCCAATTTGTGTTGTCTATATACTCACTGGATCATGTTCACTTTTCTTTATTAAAGCAATTCTTAATGTATATCTCACCTAAAGTCCAAAGATATTAATGAAAAATGTATAGTTCCAGTAAAATCTATAGTCTTGTTATAGGGTAAAAGTTCTTCTATCTTTCTCAACTGGAGCCTTCTTAGATTTAACCTGAAATTGGCTGTCCATTTTCTACCCACTCCATGATAATTCCCTTGGGAATATACCTGACTCTGTTCTAGATGGTGGGAGCTGAATTGCCCCCAGCTAACTGCGTAGTTTGGATTTTGTAAATTGCTTCCATGCTTTGCTTTCCCATGACAATTGCTAGCCAGGATGATGATTTTCTAGATTATTTGCCTTTAGAAGCTCCATGTAAAAGGGATGCCTGGCAGCTCTGGGGGAAGTATTTCTCTCTAGGCAGTCACCAAGGCTCTTAAATATAAACTCTGAATACGGACTTTGGTTGGGCTCTGTGATCTATTGGTCTTTAGACCACAACAGTCTGAAATAAGAAAAAAATTATTAAAAGCACAAAATGGTATAGAATGGTATTTCAAGGGACAGTGTACATCATATTGAGTGATGAGCTAGCACTTATGATAAGTCACAACTCAGAGACACATACACATGTGAGCGGACTCAAGTCAGGACTGTTAGGGAGAAGGTAAAATCTGTTGTGACAAAATCTCAATGAATGCACAACAGAATGAAATAAGCAAAATATGCTAGGAGAAACTGAAAGAAGGACAATATCTGATGTGTAATAGCTACTGGAGAAATGTTCAGTGTCTCTTTTGAAACTGTGTCTGAGATAATCAGACACCACTCAGAAGTCTAGAGTGGAAATGACAGAAAAGAAGGCATTTGTTTACACAGCCCACCAGTGTAGTGAAGTTGAAGAAATCCATTAAGACACCACACTCTATTCTCATGAGAGAAGTTGTCTGCAAACCATTCCTAAATTGGGTGAGATTCCCTTGTAGAAGGAGACAGTGTCAGTTGTGAATCAGTACCTGGTTGAACCATGCAGCCCCAGTGAGATCATTGTAGCCCCTCACAGTCAGCTGTCAATCAAGAGCTGGGGTATAACTGGCAATGCAGCCTAGGACCTGAAGAAGTTTACACAGAATGGGGATATGAACTGAGACATTAGGAACTACCAAATACAGGCTCCCATTCCCTGTGAACTTTCATGTAGAACACCCTAGGAAATGGCTGCAGCAGAAACAGAAAATACTCTATTAAATGATGTAATAAAGGCCAAGAAAAACAGATACCTGTAGTGGGTAGCCATTCCAGCTTTGATCTGGAAGTTTCAACCCCCATTGAGACTCTGGCAACTGTCATGCCTACGAAGCGCGGCCAGGGGATGCGCTTGGAGACCCGAGATCTGGATGGGCCAGCGCTCTCTTTGTTCTGGGACCCTGAAAGGTCAAGATGGACCCAGCAGAGCTCCAGAGAACACTGCTGGACTGCGATACATCTTCCCCAGACCCTGCAACCTACCTATCCCTTAATTTGTAAGTTACACCATTAAATAAATATCCTTTTAACTACATGGAGTGGCCTTAATAATTTCACCAATATCTGGTGCCCAACGTGGGGCACGAGCCCACAACCCTGAGATTAAGAGTCTCGTGCTCTACCGACTGGTTCCAGGACCCTGAATGGTAGAGGTGGACCATCCAGATCTTGGATCTCCAGGCACCTCCCCTGGCCCCGTCTGGTAGGCGTGACAGTTGCCAGAGTCTCAATGGGGGTTGGAACTTGCAGATCAAAGCTGGAATGGCTACCCCCTACAGATACCCACTGTCACAAGAATGACTTCACAGCTTCTAATTTTTAGAAATGTGTGTTTATGTGGGAGTGAGTGTGGGTAGCATTCACAAAATTTGAAAGGGGCCCATAAGAATAGGTCAAATGTGATCAGGATGATAAAACACTACATGTGTTTTGAAAGTGAAGGAAGGAACTGTGTATATTGGACTATATAAGCTGGGATGAGGGAAGAGAAATGGAGGAAGGGGAGGGGTTGAGTCTATCAAAATAGTAAGTATGAAAATGCCTTAAGGAAACTTGCTATTTTGTAACCTAGCAAAACGTAAATAATAAAGAACAATCCAAAAAATAATAATCAATAAAAAGGAAAGGAAGAAAATGTTGATAATACAAAATTTGGTGATTCATATATAAAAATCAAGAATTACATGCCTTGCAGTATCTGTGAATGCCACGACACACATGGAAGTAAGGGGCACATCTGCTTAATCAGGGCAAACATAACCCTACCCACCAATAACCACACTTTCAAAAATTTTTCCAACATTCTCACCTGTATTTAACTATTCTGAGAAGAAGCAATTTGTAGAACTATAATTTAAGTTGTGTTATAGAAGGTAAGTAATTTTTATAAGGTATAGCTGCATCTCTTTAATTTTTGAAAGAAAAAAAACATAATTGCATCATTGTGCCTTTCTTCTCTCCAACCACCTCCAAGTACCTACACAAACTCCAATTCTCAAATTCTTGGCCTTCGGCCTCTTTTTCTTTAATTTTTTTTACATGTAAATATATATGGGTCTATGTTTTATACTAATATGTAAGTACAGCTCAGTATATAAAATATATAAAACCAGCTCAATTTGTAAAATATGCCTTGTACATACATGATTTCAGTGTTTACAATTTGGTGCCAGATAACAAAGTAGGGCCTATTTTCTTATATGCAAAGCAATTCCTTCATTACTTGTAGCTCTAATCACTAAAGGAAAATCTTCTCAACGCAAAAGATCATTACAAAAAATACAGGTAATCCAAAGGTAGAAAACAGAAAAAGCATGAGTGATCAAAAACAGACAACAACTGATTGTGTTGTTGTTGTGTTGTGCCAATTTCCAGTTATACACCCACAATACAACCCCTGAATTCAGGGCTCAGGGCACATTGTAGTAGAGGAAGCAGAAAGACTTTAAGAGCCATGGATATATGTATCCGTTGTGTGATGGCATCTCCTAAAATGTTGGGAAAGCTATGTTCATGAAGTCTCAACATGGTTGCTTAAACAAATCTGAAAAATGACACCAACACATATGCTCACATGGAAGGCGGAAGTAACAAAAGTCCCCAATCATCCCACTTTTAAAAATAACCAAACAAATGAATAACGACACCATCACACATGCTCACAAAGAAGGGGGTAGTAAGAAAAGGCCCCAATCATCCAACTTTTAAAAATAACCACACAAATGAGCTTAGTTTTTACATCACCCAATAACAATCATGGAAGCTTTTATCTGTCGATTACCCAGAAATGCCCAGTAGCAGCTCATCATCAACTAACTGATGAGCACAAATTATAATTTTACATATTAGTTGGGGCCCAGAGACCCCATATCATCTCAGACATGGGGCAAATGTGTGACTGCTGTGGACAACATGGTTGGCAGGAACAGTTGTCACCATGTTCCAGACACTGTGCATCTACCATGACCAATGGGAGCACTGAAAGTTCTAAAGTGTGAGGGAAATGTGCAGAGATTTTGCTGCCTGAAGGAATACAGTGTCTCATAGCATGCAGTTACAGGAGGCTGAGCTTCATTGGTATCAAACATTCATTGGAACCATGTGGACCAACACCATCTGCAGGTGTCCAAGCAACTGCAAACAGACGATCTAAAAACTTCAACTCAGAGACAGAAGTGCTACAAAGACCTTGAACAGAAAGATGGATAAATTCTCAAAAAAATTAGGAGAAACATGTAATTTAGGTTGAGATGAGGCATTCAGGAGAAGAAAATGAGGATATGGTGTATCTTTTGTGAAAAAGTTAAGGGGGGGCTGTTACAGGAAGAGGAAATAGAATAAGCACATTCCAGCCACAATATTAAACACAGAGGTTAGGCAGTGGAAGCACACGCCTTTAATTCTAGCATTCCAGAGGCAGAAATCCATGTGTTCAAGGATACAGCCAAGCATGGTGACTCATGCCTTTAATCCCAGAAAGGGAGCCTTTAATCCCAGGGAGTGATGGTAGAAAGCAGAAAGGTATATATGGCGTGAGGACCAGAAACTAGAAGAATTTTGGCTGGTTAAGCTTTCAGGCTTTCAAGCAGCACAGTTCAGCTGAGAGCTATTTGGATATGAGGACACAGAGGCTTCCAGTCTGAGGAAAAAGATCAGCTGAGAAGTTGGGAGGTGAGGTTAGCTGTGGCTTGTTCTGTCTCTGATCTTCCAGTATTCACCCCAATAACTGGCCTCAGGTTTGATTTTATTAATAAGAACTTTTAAGACTCATGCTACATCAGGCTCCTTGGTAACTTTTTAAAGATATATATATATCTTTATATATATATATATATATATATATATATATATATATATATATAGTGACAAACACACACACACACACACACACACACGAGAGAGAGAGACAGAGAGACAGAGAGAGAGAGAGAGAGAGAGAGAGAGAGAGAGAGAGAGAGAGAGAGAGAGAATTGATAAGGATACACAGTGCCCAATATGAGGCAAGTGAAAAGACAAAATTGCTGGAAGCTTTTTAAAGTTCTACCTACCTGGAGTATACTTACTGAGAGGCTGGGCACATTCCCAGGAAGATGATGCCAGTGGACCTGTACCAAAACATCTATGAGGATGGAAAGTGTTAGTTACAATTATTGACAAGATGTTTCATACTAAAAGATGCTGTGGCTAGTGAGACATCTTGAATGCCAATGACCAAGAAGTATGTGTGCCATGTGCTTGAGAAATGAGCATTTATGTATCCATCTGCATTCAGTGGAGTGAGGTAAGAAGTAATGTTAATAAAAAGAAAGAGTGGCCAACATCAATCACAGGGTGAGATTGCTCTTTTGCTCAGATCTTTGAAGTCACTCTGCCTAATCTCAAAATGAGAGTTTGTCTTCACAGCCATAGGATTCTGCACACAAAGTTCCAGTATGGTCAAATCCACTAAAACCCAATATCCTCATTGGTAAACATTCACTTTGTTTTATTTTATAAGAGTTTCATGTGTAGTGGCAAATGTAATGTGTAGCAAGATTTATTGTTAGTGTATGTATATCAATCTATATAACTCAAATTCTACAGCCTTTCTTTTCTGATCATATCTCATAGTGTGCATCAACATAGACATGAAGTTCAATACCAGTGCAGAGGTCACTTGATTTTTTCCTACCTTAATAGAGAACACAGTCCTATTCTACTCAGTGAATAAATCTTCTCTCTCATATTTCCAGCTCCCTCAATCATGCCTGACCATCTTCTGGGATATTTTAGTTGGTTATATTCACTAACATGTCAACCAGAAATAACATGTCCTTAGTAAATCAGAAAAACCACTCAGTCCATAATGTATTTATCTTATAAAGACTCATCTACGCACCCTTGTTCCAAAAGAGAGGGGTTAAGTTGTATTCCACATTTCTCTGCTTCCAAAGTTCTCACAGTGATCACATCAGACCCGTATTTCAATTGCCATGTGATTCTTTGTTCTGAAGAATTCCAATGTAGGCAGTTCAGACACTGTGTTTTGCCTAATTTTCTTAGTATCCTCTACTGAGCCATGTCCATACTCATTCATAGATTTTCCATTTCTATGAGCTACAGCTTATACTTCATGGTTGTTTTCTATTGCTTCATCTGTATTTTCTTTCTTTTTTGTATCCTAAACATTATAAGAAATGGCAGGGGTGATGTTTTTAGTAACTAAGTGTATAAGTTATTAATATTTGTAACAGTTTATGAGACACTGTCCATTGTTTAGTTGCACTTTGAAGACCAGAACATAGAAAATCAGGACTAAGTGACTCTTTAAATCCAAATGCTGTTTGTGTCAAGTGGACCCCTCAGACTTCAACAAAACTAGTGTGGTACAAACACAGACACCAAAAACCCTGATCACAAAGGCATGGGACATGTTCTCAAACATATTCCAGGCTATATGCAGTTTGTGTTCTCTACTTGATTTTTTATGTACTTCATTGGTTGTATCTTGTATGATTTGGCATGTCATCAAGATATGTTTAAAATTTGAGTATAACTATACCAGAAGAGAAAATTCAAGACAGATTTGGACCTGGATGTCTTTTCCTCATACTCATACTGTGACTCTTCCCTTCAGTGTTATTTTCCCAAGTTCACAGGGAAGATTCAAATGGTCATTGTACCAGGGCTCATTCAATGCAGACAGTTACTGCCTTTGTGGCTCATCAATGTACTCTTAAATAAGAGTACATTTTACTCCATATGAGATCCATATTGTGTACCTTATATGTCCATTCTAATGATTACTATGACTGTGGATCCAGGAAGTTCACCTAAAACAGTAATATGTGCAATGTTCGTCTACACTACACATCATGTGAAGTAAGTGAATTATCATATTGACTTATTTCTGCAATACTTCAGTATTTTCACAGATGAAGTGTATTACCCTGGTGTTACCCACAATCACCCCCAGTAGGAGCCTTCGATTATGGTAAAAACAAACAGGAACTGGCACAAGATTAGGGACACTTTGTTCTTTCTCACTCATCTCTTAACTATGCAATAATTCTTGTGCCTTCCCTCCTTGTTCTACAGATCTATTTCTACCCAGGATTCCCATCATCAGACATGAACACTTACACTGGCTCAGCAGCACACTGCAATATCATGTACTTACCTGGATTCTTACCTCTGCAATGTGGTGGGCTCAGTGTACAGATCCTGACTTCATAATAACCAGCACCATGAGAGAGAGTGAGCTCAAACTCAAGCCTGAGATAAAGGTTTGAGACTCTATGACCTCACCTCCCTTCAGATTGACAATTTTCATGTAACCTTCCCTAACAATTACAGTGTGGCTTTGGGAGACAAAATCATTTATGAAACTTTTTCCAGTTGCTAATTAAAAAGACACTTAGGAGTTTCTCATGTATATCTCCAATGATACAATGTGTTTTGAAGATCTGTGTAGTTTTTCTGGTCACTGAAGTGTGACCAGGTCTCCAGTGGAAGGTCCTAAAACTTTGAAATCAGATTCAGGACAAATATACTTCAATCTCTATGTCTCATTGGATATCGGCTTCTCTGACTTCTTCCCATACAAATAAACTTAGTTCCTTTTAAAAGATTTAGAACATTTACTACTTAATGTCCTCTTGAGTATTTCATGTATTCATATGCCTTTTAGTCAAGTCCATCCCTTTATCTCCCTCCATGTCATTTCTTTCCACCTACCACTTTTCCCTTCAAATTTCATGTGTTGCTAATATCAAATCAAAACAAGCCAAACGAAAACAGACACTTCTTATACTTCTTGATGCTAGTATGTGCCTAGCAAGGGGCATCCATGGAAACACAGGTAGCCTCTCAAAATTCAAATCTAAGGAAATCTGGTACATCCTCTCCTATGGTCAGACAATTTCTTATGTCCCATCTGTCTGGCGGCAGGGACAAATCTCTCCTACTCATGTCCCCCAAGTAAACACACAGAGGCTTGTATTAATTATAACTGCTTGGCCACTAGCTCAGGCTTATTACTGACTAGCTCTTATACTTATATTAACCCGTAATTCTTACAGATATTTAACCAAGTGGCTTGGTACGTTTTCTCAGTTCT
The DNA here is from genome assembly GCF_049852395.1 of Peromyscus maniculatus bairdii. Lineage (NCBI taxonomy): Eukaryota > Metazoa > Chordata > Mammalia > Rodentia > Cricetidae > Peromyscus > Peromyscus maniculatus. The sequence continues at coordinate 18,692,220 of NC_134852.1, forward strand.
GCCTTGTCATTTTTCTTCCTCTGTGTCTGGCCTGGCTTTTTTGAGCTTGCTACCTAAGATAGAACACAGCCTGCAGCCCTTGAGGCAAGGGGAAGGGCTTGAACTTGCCTCTACTGGCCATCCTTGTGAGGTCACTGCCTAGACCTGGTGCCCTGGCTGCTTTCCTGTGCCCAGAAAGGAAGGGCTTGTTGCCCCCTCTTGGCAACATTCCCTTTCTCTTGTGAATTCTCCCATAAGCCATCTGGTCTACTCTTAAGGCCAGTTGAAGATGATTCCTTATGGTTTCCCTTGTTAGGTTAGTGATGTGAAATGCTCCTGTCCCCAGCTCTTATCCAGGCCCCACCCATGCAGAAGGCAACTGCTAACTTTTTTTTTTTACCAAGTATGTTTTTTTATTCTACTTCCAAAACCCTTGATCCAGAAGTGGGGGGCTTATACTCCCAAACCCTGAGTATCCAGCCTTTCCTTTCTTAAGTTTTCAGTCAGTTGTGCTGTGCCCAGTGATACCTGGACTCAGAGGGCATTGCACTGTCTGGGTTTTATAAATGTCTTACTCAGGTTCAAACCTCCACCTTGTAAATCAAGTGTATCTCTCTGACTTGATAAGCAAGAATTAGGCTTTGGTGTGGGAGGGAATTCTGCAATGTGAAACAACTTTGGTATCTTTTTCTTTCCTCCCATCATGGAAAATAACTTTTAAAGGCCAAACACCAGATTTGTACTTTTTTCTAACTGCCAAAACCATTCTTTTACATCTGTATTCACTGTAACAATTGGGAAAGGAATAAATGCTGTCCCTTAAAAACAAACAAATAGACTAAATATTGTAACCGTAATTTTTGCTTGATTTATTCTACTATGTTAAAGCTAAAACCTTCCTTTTTGATTAGACAGAAATAGGGAAGTGCTGTGGAATGTCATTCTATATTCTGTGAATGTGCCTTGCTCTGATTGGTTGATAAATAAAGTGCTGATTGGCCAGTAGCCAAGCAGGAAGTATAGGCAGAATAAACAGGCAAGGAGAATTCTGGAAGTGGAAGTGCTGAGTCAGGAGTTGCCCTCATGCACCAGAGATGGATTCTGATCCTACAGCCAGCAGGTCCCCCAAACAGATCAAGCTGCACAGCTGTTTCACAATGCAGAAGGCCTAGTCCAGTTCCATGTAAGCTCCACAGCCAATGATCCAACTTTCCTGAGTTCCCTCTAGTTTGGTTTGGTGGTTCCTGCATGTTTCCTCATCATGATGCTGATGCACTTGCTCATAGAATCCTTCTTCTCTCTCATTGACCGGAGCTCTGTCTCATGATTGGATGTGGATCTCTGCATCTACTTCCACCAGTTATTGGAGAAAAGTTCTGTAATTACAGTTAGTGTATTCATCAGTCTGATCTCTGGAACAAGCCAGTTTAGTTCAGGCACCCCTCCACTATTGCTAGTAAGCCTGGCTCAGGTCATACTTGGGGATTTCTGGCAACTTCCCTAGCACCAGAGTTTCTTTCTATCCCTATGTTGTCTCCCTCTATCTTGGTATCTATTTCATTGCTTTCCCCCTCCCTCCTTGTTCCAGTTCAACCATCCCATTCCCAAATGCTCTCATCCCCTATCCCCTACCCTCCATTGTCTACCTTTCATCCCCAGTTTACTCATGGAGATCTCATCAATTTCCTCTTCCCAGGGTGGTCCTTGCGTCCCACTATGAGTCTTCCCTGTTAGTTAGCTTCTCTGGAGTTGTGGGTGGTTGCCTGATTATCCTTTGCTTTATATCTAGTATATACTTATGAGTGGGTACATACCCTGTTTGTCCTTCTGAGTCTGGGTTACCACACTCAGGATGATATTTTCTAGTCCTATCCATTTGCCTGCAAATTTCATAATGTCATTGTTTTTCTCTGCTGAGTAGTACTCTGTAATGTATATGTACCATATTTTATTAATCCATTCTTCATTTGAGGGGCATGTAGGTTATTTCCAGGTTCTGGCTATTACAAATAATACTGTTATGAAAGTAGTTGAGCATGTGTCCTTGTGGTATGATTGAGCATTTCTTGGGTATATGCCCAAGAGTGGTATAGCTGGGTCTTGAGGTAGATTGATTCCCAGTTTTCTTAGAAACCATCATACTGATTTCTAAAGTGGTTGTTTAAGTTTGTACTCCCACCAACAGTATAGGAGTGTTCCCCTTGCTCTACATCCTCTCCAACATAAGGTGTTTGCAATGCTTTTGATCTGACAGATATGGGATTTCATCTCAGAGTTATTTTGATTTGCATCTCCCAGATAATTAAGGATGTTGAGCAATTCCTTAAATGTATTTCAGCCATTTGAAATTTCTTTGAGAATTATTTGTTTAGCTCTATAGCCCATTTTTAAATGAATTGTTTGTTATTTTGATGTCCAGTTTCTTGAATTCTTTATATATTTTGGAGATCAGCCCTCTGTCAGATGTGGGGTTGGTGAAAATCTTTTCCTATTCTGTAGGCTGTCTTTTTATCTTATTTACTGTGCCCTTTCCCTTACAGAAGCATCTCAGTTTTAGGAGGTCCAATTTGTTAATTGTTCTTCTCAGTGTCAGAAGAGCAACAGCAAAGGAAATTAAAAGTCATTACCCCTGATGATGCAAAAATTCTCAATAAAATACTAGCAAACCATATTTTGAACTATATCAAAACCATCAGTTGTTATTATGTGAGATTTGTAGGAGGTGACTGATGTTAATCCTTTTTTATCGGTATCGGTGCAGGCTACAGCCGTTGTCATGCAAACTGGGCCTCCTGATGCACACATTCATATTTATGCAGTGAGAATATAATACACAAAGTGGTAAGTGAAATCACCAAGTAGTCAAGTTTTCCTGAAAAGAATGAAAGCCAAAAGAAGGGCATATTTATTGAGAGATTTTGCTAGCTCAGATGGGCAAAGGGAAGCCTCTCACAGCTTCAAGTTGAAGAGTAAAATGGGGCTCACATAATAGGACTGGACCATGTAGGCTGTTGATACAAAAAGCTAACTAAACTCCCATAATTTTTCCAGCTACCTACTTAACAGTCTGCATTGACCTTATGACTTATGACAGATGAGTAAACAACTTTATACTAAGCAAAACATATCACTTGCATACTCATTATGAGATTAAATGATTTTTATTCCTTATCAGCCCTGAACAAAACCTGGATACAAAACAGTAATTATTAGTGACAACAAAGGGTCCAAAAGAAGAGAAACACATAGAAGCAAGACTATTGATGTTCACCAGCCACCAATTGTGATTATACAAAAGAGTAATGTAGCCTCTTAAGATGGAGGAGAGAGTGCAAAAAGCCAGAAAGGTAGACACTGGAATCAGAATGTTTTTGGTGGCTCTGGATTCAGAAGAGTTTTTCCTGGAACCACGAGTGCTGTGAATGTGTTGAACTCTCTGTGTGTGTCCCTACAGAATGACAGTCCAGACCATGAGCACAGAAAAGAAGACTTCAGGGCACATCACAAATGTTGCATAGAGTGAATCAGCAATTACACCCTTGCCTTCAATGCAGCCGAATCCAAAATCTCATTTTATTGTCATATTTTTACTATTCCCGTTGATAGTGTGTATGCAAAATGAATGAAATCTATGAATATATACATGATCCAATGGAGAGGAATGTGGCAGCCAATGTTCTTCTCAACTTTGACTTTATACTCTTTCCAAATGAAATTCCTGAGACAAATGGTCAAGGCTTGGAAGACACTCAAGGGGCAAGTGGTGCCAAAGGACATACTCCTACCAAATCCTTGTATGTACACTAGGATCTTGCATCCAAACTCAATCAAAAAATTCTTAAATCTCAAAACTGCCATTGTTTGTGGGCACTCCTGTGGAAAGAACTATCAAGACATTGGATGCAGGTAGATGCAAGAGAATAAAATCTGTGGGCTTTAATGTGCATTCTCTGCAGTAAAGGACTAGATAGTAGAAAATTAGACAGAAATTTCCCAGAATTCCAGTTGTAACTTGTAATAAGAAAAAAAAATGATTGCCAGGTTCCATACTTACTATTTTGTAAGTATATAACATACTTATATACTTACAAAGTAGGTTCTCTTCCACTTCATTTAAGGCTTTATTCACCATCCTGAGGATTTACATATGAAAGTAAAATAACCCTAAATTGTATAGACTGTATCTTAAGAGATCATTCCCATTTGTCCAGACATGGAAATAAATCTATTTTTAAAATAGACAGCTCTTCTAAAACTTGCTGTTCTTACAAGATAGTAGGTCATAAAACTAACTGCTATTTCTGCTTTTGTGATTATATTTCCTTGCTCTTCCCTGAAAAATGACTACAGCACCTACAAGACATATTTTAAAATAAGAATCTGTCTACACATATTCATAAAATAGATAATATTGGGAGTTTTGTCTTTAGCCTCATTGATTTGATATGGATAGCTTCTGAATCTTGGGAATGCTTTTAGCTATAAACCTGGGCCTAATCAGTACCTATATAAAAAACTCTATTTATTCTAATTTATTCATGGTCATAGTGAACCTCTGAGTGAACATTGACCCATAATAAAAGCAAACTATGCTATATAGAATTAATCATTTTCGTAGTAAATACTTAAATTTGTCTATTCCTATATTAGAATAATATTTTATTTCTCATGTTGTGACAGAATTTGAGGAAAGTTCCATTAATTAATTCAAGTTGTGTTCCTATAGATAAATTTATGCACATGGTGTTGGCTTCCTGGAAAGATAGTTTGGCTTGATATTCTGTTTATGTGTGGTGTGGTCATTTTCTATTGGATTATCCAGTAAATTTTGGCAAGATTGGCTCCACATTTCAAACCCATTAGCTGCTTCCCTTTTCACCATCACTCACTCTTCATCAAAATCCATCTGTCTGCTCCAGATCCCTTGATTCCCTTTATGTGCTAATACTCAGGAGAGCAGAACTCAGACAATTCTTCATCATATACCTCTGCAGATAAAATCCAATTGAAACTTCCTCAAAGTTTGAGATGGGAATAACTTTTCTTCAGGGGTAAAATCAATTCTCTCAGCTGGTAGTGTCATGGCTACCTCCTAAAACCTCATCTTTACCTCAAGAGACATGAGTTCTCAGCATATCAACATGTCAGTCACACTATATCAGGACCTCCCTCCTACACTGAGACAGGCTGTCTGTCCTGTGACTTTTGAGGTCCTATCCAGCATCAGCCATCAAAGAGAAATCTACTTTCACAGATGAGTATTGGTTTCTTCCCTCTGGATTGCAGAAGCTAGGACAGTCTGCTGTAAGCTACGTGAGTTCAGCTTTGAACTAGTCTTTCTCATTCACTAGAGGAACCAGCTCAGGCAAAAAACCTACAGAGGGACTGATTGCCCTTGATACCGCAGGGTACACATGGAAAAGATGCCAGGAGTTATATAAAAGAACACAAACATGATCACCAGGACATGGATGGTTTGGGTGGTTCTGGTCTCAAGAGATGACCTAGGACACATAATTCTGTAAATGTTTTGAATCCTCTGCTTGTACCTAAGGAGAAAAAGCTCCATAGAACCACTGGCCCACATCATAATTCCCAAACACATGATATGAGAGTATCCCAATAAGATCACATAAATTGTGTAGATTCGATTCTGAGGTTTGGCCACAGCACAATATAGAAAATCTCTAATCCCAGTGCAATTTCTTCCAACCCACATGTCTGTCACAAGCACAAGAGTGAAGTCATTTACCATTAGGTGCAGGGCTCAGCACAGACTGACAGAAGGTCCAAATATATTTGAGCCCTGACATTAAACTGTACATACTTGCCATACCTTGAGATGATCAAGATAGCCTGAAATAAAGTTAAGAGTGATGCAGATGTGTGAGATAATCCTCTGGCAACTCTATGAAAAATTTTTAAAAAAGTTTACATGCAATGTTATCTAGAAAATATGTCTGACCAAAAGCAGCAATTACAGAGAAGAACTATGAAGTCAACCTCGGTCACGTGTTTGACTATTAAGTCTGTTAGCCTGGCTCTGATCCCAGAGAATACATCAATGATAAAACAGCAAAGCAATTCTGAGATATCCAGCATTCCCAGTGCAGTCTGGGACAGAAAGAGGATGCCCATGGTCAGGTCTGTGTATGAGATTCTGTTATACCTCTGTGACTGTCACTTAATGTGAGATCCAGAGAACTCTTGATAGACATGTAGGACTATTGTCTTCATGCCATGCTAAATACTGTGCTTCTCTTCACCCAGTACATTCCAATCTTGAAGAATAAGAAAGCATGTCATCTTCAGAAGAATTTTCCTATGGTGATATTTTACTTGTGCTGAAATGTGATTTTATTTGTTTGTTAATAAATAAAAGTGCCTGGGGGTCAGAGCTAATAGCAAACCATAGCAGAAGTCTGGCAGTGGTGGCACACACCCTTAATCCTGATCACATGACAGGGAGATCTCTGTGTGTTCAAGGACACCACCAGCATGGAGACACATGTCTTTAATCTCAATATCAACCATAGAAGACCTGGAGGTCTGTATAAACAGGCAGTGACAAAGATGTTGGGTTTACAACCAATGAGAAGGCAGAACAGAAAGTCAATAAAATGACAGGCACACAAGAAGTAGGTCTCTTTCTCAGGGGAAGGATGGCAGCAGCAGCAAGGGGTAAGAAGGCTGTCTTGGTCTCAGCTCTTAACTACTGCTCTATGACCTCTGGGGCTTTTAACTATGCATTTGGTTCTGTATTTCTTATTTAATAAAACCGTTCAGAATTACATCTACATTTTCCTGAGTTTGGAAGTGTCCTAACCATGGTGAACAGTCATCCTTACAGTATCCTTCACTTGGAGTTGGCATGTTGCACTGTGCCTCATAATCAACATTCAATTCAAATTTGTTGCAGCCATGTACCTGAGGTTCCAGTGGTAAGAATTCTAAAACCATTACTTATACTTTACAAAGAGAGAAAGACAGACAGACAAGTGAGAGAGAGAGAGAGAGAGAGAGAGAGAGAGAGAGAGAGAGAGAGAGAGAGAGAGAGAGAGAGAGAGCACAGGAATCATGTCTCCCCTTTAACCACATAAGCCTCTGGGATTCTCAGGCTTGCAGGCAGGCACCTTGTCCAGTGCAGCATCACTTTAACTCCCTGATTCACCAGACCCCACCAATGGGAAAAGACAGACTTAGCAGGACTGAGAACACCTGCAACAAATAACATTATAATCATAGGATATCTGCAACACCACCATTTATCACCTTTAAAATATTCCTTTTTTAATATAAATAATTTTGTTCATCTGGGTGTTCTTTGCTTTATTTCATCCTGTGATGGCAAATTATCCTCAAGTCCTAAAATATTTTGTAGGCCTATATTATATAATTATAAAAATACTATTACCCAAAGAAAGCAATGTAGTCATGTAAAGATAAATTTTACATAAAATTGAATTCAATAAATTTAAAAATAGCCTCAGTATTGGTAAAATTTACCTACAAATGTCTAGCTAAGGTATCATTATTCACACCTTAAAAATGACCACTAATAAACTGGGGTTGCCTAAAAAATATTGCAAAATAAATTATAAATACCTAAATATTTACAACATATAATATTTCATAGTAGGCATGACAAAAATATGTTCTCTGTCTGTATGTATGTCCAAGGTAGCTCAGATACTCCTGGCATCTGAACCATGTGTTTAAGCTTTGTAAATGGAACCACCAGGTGGATGGTCAATGCCAGCATAGAAAGAGCTGCATGCTTCCCAGCACTTTGTCCCTTTCTTATCATCAGAAACTACAACTCAATTTTCAGGCTCTGATGGACTTGCTAATATCAAAAAACAAGTGTCAAAATTCAAAGAGTTCTAACATTAATACTGCATACCCTCTTTTTCTTCTTAATTTATTGTGCCTATAAGGTAAGACTTAGCTATAACGTTATACTTTCTGAAAATTCAACTTTAAACAGGACAATATTTAAGGATGGATGAAAATATGAAAAGTTTTAGCAATTCTTTTCTATAAGATCACTACCAATAGAAAAAATGTCAACACAGGGACTACATGTATCACAGCAATTAAGAATTCTTATGAGAGACCATCTTAATCAATGATACATCACATATAAGAGATGAATTTATATTCAATAAAAAAGAAATAATTAAAGAAATGCCATGAAAAAAGAAAAGCAAAAGAAAATCTACAGGTAATTAATGAGTGCAGAAGAAGAAGAATTATTCTTCTCTAGAAATGAATCAATTAATTGTTATTCCAATACCAGTGCAACACCCTAAAAATACATACATATGATCAACAATAAATGAATGTAGCAGATTATAAATATATATATATGTGTGTGTGTGTAATATATATATATATATATATATATATATATATATATATAGTAAAAGAGTATGGATTTGGGAGGCATCAGGGGAGACTAAGGAAATCTAGAGTAGGGAGGTGCAGGACATGAGGCAAATACAGTCCACATATGCAAAATTTTCAATAAAATGGGGTGGCTCTTTGACTATAATAAAAGCTGCAAAGTTAGAGAATGTAACATAACAAAATGGAAATGGGAATTCAGTAAAATAGAACATAGCAGAGAGGTGGAAACAAGGAGATGGAGTAGGGAAAGAAACAATCAAAATGAAATGTGCACAAAGATCTTATATGGAAAAAAGATCATAGTGATAACTAATTAAAATAAGAAGATACATATTCTAAAAATAAATCTTGTGTAGACAAAAGCAAGCCACTGTAGCACTGCCAAGAACACAAAACATTAAGACAGAACTTAGTATCAAGGCCATTAATCAAAAAGAGCAAGAGTAGAGGATGCCCAAGATTATGTTAGAGAGGCTTAAAGTGTCCTTATATTTTTGTAAATTAGGATATCCTTGGAGGATTTATGATCAGTTTAGAGATTGTGCTTCCTTAGTCTGAGGGTTAACACATATCCTTGGAAGGGTGCTATGTGGTTTATAGTAAAATTAATCTGCTATAATTAGATTAAATGTCCAGATAAAAATGGTCAGAAATGAGGGGGAAAATAGTAAATGATAATTAGTAGATAATATTTTATTTAATTTAATTTTGTATATCAGCCATGGATTCCATTGTTTGCCCCCTCCTGCCTTCCCCCTAGGCCAGCCCCCATTCCCATCTCCTCCAGGGCAAAGACTCCCCTGAAGATTGAGTTCAACTTGGTAGATTTAGTCCAGTCCCCTCCTCCCAGTCTAAGCCAAGTGTCCCTGTATAAGCCCCAGGTTCCAAAGAGCCAGCTCATGCACTGAGGACAGGTCCCAGTCCCACTGCCTGGATGCCTCCCAAACAGATCAAGCTAATCAACTTTCTCACTTATCCAGAGGGCCTGATCCAGTTGGGGGCTCCTCAGCTATTGGTTCATAGTTCATGTGTTTCGTTCGTTTGGCTATTTGTCCCTGTGTTTTTTCCAACTTTGGTCTCAACAATTCTCACTCATACAAACCCTCCTCTTTCTTGCCAATTGGACTCCTGGAGCTCCACCTGGGGCCTGGCAATGGATCTCTGCATCCGATTCCCTCAGTCATTGGATGGGATTTCTAGCATGACAATTAGGATGTTTGGCCATTCTATCACCAGAGTAGTTCAGTTTGGGCTGTCTCTCGACCATTGCCAGTAGTCTATTGTGGAGGTACCTTTGTAGATTTCTGTGGACCTCTCTAGCACTTTGCTTCTTCCAATGCTCATGTGGTCTTCATTTATCATGGTCTCTTATTCATTGTTCTCCCTTTCTGTTTTTAATCCAAACTCTGGAGGCATCACGATCCCTGCTTCAAACTCTACTATAAAACTGCAGTAATAAAAACAGCTTGGTACTGGCATAAAAACCGACATGTGGGACATGTGGACCAATGGAATCAATTGAAGACCCTGACATTAATCTGCACACCTATGAACATATAATTTTTGACAAAACTATACAAGGGATAAAAGCATCTTCAACAAATGGTGCTGGCATAACTGGATGTCAACGTGTAGAAGGCTGCAAATAGATCCATATCTGTCACCGTACACAAAACTTAAGTCCAAATGGATCAAAGACCTCAACATAAATCCAGATACTCTGTACCTGATAGAAGAGAAAGTAGAAAGTAGTCTTGAATTCATAGGCATAGGAGATCACTTCCTAAATATAACACCAGTAGCACAGACACTGAGACAAACAATCAATCAATGGGACCTCTTGAAACTGAGAAGCTTTTGTAGAGCAAAGGATACTGTCAGCAAGGCAAAGCAACAGCCTACAGAATGGGAAAAGATCTTCACCAACCCCACATCTGACAGAGGACTGATATCCAGAATATATAAAGAACTCAAGAAATTAGACATCAAAATGCCCAACGATCCAATTAAGAAATGGGCTATAGAACTAAACAGAGAATTCTCAACAGAGGAAGCTCAAATGGCTGAAAGACATTTAAGGAATTGCTCAACATCCCTAATCATCAGGGAAATGCAAATCAAAACGACTCTGAGATACCACCTTACACCTGTCAGAATGGCTAAGATGTGTACATATTTAATCAGGTGACTAGAGATAAACACACAGTGAAGAGAGAGAAACGGACTTGTGTGCTCATTAGAAGTTGGACCTGTGTCAGGCATCATGGATTTAGAAAATCCAGAAGAAAGAGGAAATTGAAGTTGTGTAAATATTCTTCTCTGCAGGGAATCTGTTATATCAGAAACTAGGTTCCCTGGCATTTGTATCCCAATACACTGAACAATTTGATAGGAAAAATAATTAGTTTGCTTAATTTTCTTGAGATTTTAATTACAACATCCTCCTTTCCCATTTTGTACTCCAAATCATCCTACACACTGCTCCTTCCTTTCTTTCAAATTCAAGGCCTACTTTTGTCATTCATTATTGTTACATAAATATGCATGAGTTCTTATGCTACTTATAATGGTAAAACTGATCACACTTGAAAAAGAAAATCGGGGTTGGGTATTTAGCTCAGTGATAGAGTGCTTGCGGCCCTGGGTTCCATCCTCAGCTCGAGAGAGAGAGAGAGAGAGAGAGAGAGAGAGAGAGAGAGAGAGAGAGAGAGAGACTAGCACACTCATGCCAGGCATTGGTGGAGCATGCCTTTAATCCCAACACTCAGGAGGAAGAGCCAGGTGGATCTCTATGATTTCAAGGCCAGCCTGGCCTACCAAGTGAGTTCCAGGAAAGGTGCAAAGAAGATAGAGAAACCCTGTCTCAAAAAAAGAGGAAATAGTCCATTGCAATTTTATGACATGTTATAAGGGGAACTATTGATACACTCAAAGACAACAATTAATAAAATAATTGCAAAGAAAAGTAACTAATGTAAATTAAATATACTATCATTACTTAGATGTGCAATGCAGGAAAGTTAAATTATTTCAGATATACTTAAGAAAATATTATGTTCTTTTGTACATTGAGTCTACATCAATAAACTTCAACTGATCAGTGAATAGAAGAACAATGACCTAAGGTAAATAACTCTGTATAGGGGAAGGAGAGATGGAGCTTTGGTTAAGAGCACTTGTTCTTCTCTAGCACCCAGGTTTCATTCACAGCTTCCACTTAATGTCTCATAACTCCCTGTGACTTGAGTTACAGGGAATGAAAGCCATCTTCTAGCTTCCATGAAAACTGGAGTACAAATGGTACATGTAATAATAAAAGCACTTGAATGTACACATAGAATAAAAACAGATATTTTTAAAGAATTATTTGTGTAGATGAGGAAGATGCTCTCCAGATCTTCACTAATGAGCTATTGGTAGTTCATAGCTGCTGTGGGACAGGAAATAATTTCTGTAGGACATTGTAGTCACTGGCAGGTTTCCCTAATTCAGTAGACAATTCTACACATAATTATATATAATACATACAGTGTGTGGTATGTGTACATATGACTATTTAAGTGTGTGCTATGTATACAAACAAAATTATACAGGAATGGTTTCATCAACAGAAAGAATAATATTGTTTAATTCTTGAGCAAATAGAATCCTATTCAAAAAGTTCTTTCCTTCTCTTTATTATGTACATTCCTGCCTATGTGTTCTTCTATGAATTTTAGTGTTTCCAGCTTCAGATTTAGGTCTTTGATCCATTTGAAATTAGATATTTTGCAAAATGATAGCTACAGCTCTTATTGCATCCTTTTGCATGTAGAAATTCAGTTTTCTCAGCACCATTTATTGAAGATGTTTTCTTTTCTCCAGTGAATGTTTTAGGCATATTGTTTAATATTAAATGGTTAAAGTTATATAGGCTCTTGTTTGGATCATCAATTATGTTCCATTTGTCTACATGTGTGTATTAAACCATATTTATGTAGTCTCTGTAATATTCCTTAGTAGCTGGAATGGTAATCCCTGTACTAATGTCCTTTTGCTCAGAATAGTTTTTACTACCTATGTCTGTCATTGTTCCACATGAATTTTAGTTGTATTTTTCTAATTCTTTGAAGAATAAGATGGGAATTTTTATTGGGATTATATTCAATGTATACAAAGCTTGTGGCAAAATGGACAGATCATAGTGAAGAGTATATAGCTTCTGTACATTTGAACAGTCAGTCACGCTTTTCCAGTTGGGGAGATTTCAGCATAGCATATCACTCCCCTGATGTTAGATCTTTTTTATTATAGCATATTAATTCCACAAAATATCAAGTCTCATCATGTTCAGCCCATTCCATGTAAATTCTCAGACAATATAACCAGAAGTTCAAAATTAAATATCTCAAAGCCTTTAAGACCCTTAGGTATTTTGACAGCAATTACTGTGTGTAAAATTAGGTGTGCATGTGCCCTGGAAACGGAGAAAATCACTTTTGTGGAATATCCTCTCTGGGTTATGGTTTGTGATTTGTACTATAGGCCAATATCTAGGATCAGAAAAGGGTCCAGAGGCTCCCCGGGATCATTGTAAAAGCACTGTCTGTATCTACCATCTTTCTATCACTGTGACTTTCAGAAATCCACTACATATCACTGTACTTAGCTGGACCTTATTGCATCTTTTTCTGTTCTGCAAACTCTTTGAGTGACTGCTTTTACTTATTGAAGGTCCTTAGAATTGACCTTCCTAGCCTTCAGTCCCTTGTCAATTATGTATGTCTTCCACCTTTCTTTTCTCTGTATCCTCCAAACTCAAATATCTTAGACAATCCCCTATGTCCTTTGTACTCCACTCCAAAAGCTTTGCTGCTCAAGTTTCAGGAATTATCAAATTCTCTGTGACACTAATATACACTCATGGCACCTAAATGTGAGGGTTTGCACAGCTATGTAAGGGAGTGAGTGCAAAGGGTTTTCGTGAAGTTACCTAAAAAAACTGATTCCGAGGCCAGCATTAGGGTGCAGATCTAGTGTAAAGTGGCCATTCACTGGCATATATACATATATTATCCAACCAGCTAAGGACATATTGCACTGTGATCCAATGAGTTCAAAGAGCATGGAACCCACTTCGTTTTAGGTTGTAAATGGGGCCACATGTCCTGGCAGTGTGTCTGTTGACAAATGGCAGGAATCAGGCAACACCCTGGATTTTGGTGACATTCTGAGGTTGTCGTGTTAGCCAGTACTCCATTATTTGTCATCAACAACACAGGTTCACAGTTGTCCTGTCCTCCCTAGTTCCCTTTGGAAGCAATACATTAAAAAATTCTTAAATTTATAATTTATGATTATATGGATGGTATTTTACTAGCTGACTCAAATGCAGATTCATTAGAAAGAATGCTTTAAGAAGTAAATAAAATTTTGCCTTGATGGGGATTACAAATTGCTCCTGAAAAGATACAAAGAGGAGATTCTATTAATTATTTAGGATATAAAATAGGTCTAAAAAAATTAGACCTCAAAAGGTGAAAATTGGGAGAGATCAATTATGGACACTTAATGACTTTCAAAGATTTTTCAGAGATGTTTTCCATCTTTGAACTATTGCTGGGGTTAAAAATGATGAGCTGATTACTTTGTTCAAAACCTTAGAAAGTGACAAGGACTCAAACAAACCAAGAGAATTATCTGAAGCTGAGAGGGAATTGGCCTTGTTAGAAAAGAAAGTATAGGAAGTACATGTGGATCATATGGATCCAAAGCTCGATTATATTTTGGTTATTTTACCCTCTAGGCATTCATTCTCCTACAGGAATTTTAATGCAGGGGGTAGATATTATATTGGAATGCATATTTCTATCAAATCAACAGTGTAAAAAAAAAAACTCATGTGTAAAATTTCTCTGACTTGTTTAAAAGGAAAACTGAGACTTCGCCAATAAGCAGGAATAGACCCAGCAGAAATTGTCATACCTTTAACTAATGAGGATATTGAAAACTTATGGGCAGAAAGTGAACCTTTTCAAAGAGCTTGCAGTAATTTTTGGGAGCGATTAACAGCATATATCCCAAAATGGATAGTCTTCAACATGTGAAGAGAGCTGGTTGGATTTTGCCTCGCATTATACAGGAAACACCCATATCTGGAGTTCCTATATTTTATACAGATGCAAACAAATAAGGAAAGGCAAGTTACAAATCAAAAAATTTAAGTAAAGTGGTTCAAAGTCCTTATAATTCAGTTCAAAAATCAAAATTGTATGCAATTCTGTTGGTATTATTGGATTTTTCAGAACCTCTGAACATAGTTACTGACTCTTATTATGCTGAAAGGTTAGTATTACATATTGAGACTTCAGAATTTATCCCTGATGAGTCAGAATTAACTTCACTATTTATTCAGTAACAAGATATAATAAGGAACAGGAAGCATCCCTAATATATAACTCACATTTGATTCCATACTTGTCTGCCAGGACCTTTAGCACAAGGTAGTGATGAGAATGATAAATTATTGATAGGAAATATGCTGGAGGCCTCAGAATTTCAAAAAAACGATCATGTCAATAGTAAAGGTTTAAAAAAGGATGTTTCCATAACCTGGCAACAAGCCAAGGAAAGTGTAAGGAAATGTCCTACTTGTTCTTTTCACAATCAGACTCCATTAGAAACAGGATGTAAACCAAGAGGTACTCAGAGGAATGAAATCTGGCAGATGGTTGCGTTTTACTTTGCAGAATTGGAAAATTGAAATATGTACACCATACCATTAATACTTATTCAGGATTTCAATGGGCAACTGCTTTGAGTTCTAAAAAGCTGATTCTGTAATCATGCATTTGCATTTCCTAGAGGTTATGGCCATCATGGGTATATCTGCACAAATTAAAACTGACAATGTTCCAGCATATGTCTCTGGTAAAATGAAACAATTTTTTGATTATTACAATATAAAGCATATTACAGGTATACCACATTATCCTCCAGGCCAAGCAGTTATAGAAAGATCAAATAGAACTCTAAAGGATATTCTAAATAAACAGAAAGGGATGACAAAACAGCCTAGAAATAGATTATATAATGCTCTATTAACTTTGAATTTTCTCAATGCTAATGAGAAAGGAACAACAGCTGGAGAGAGACATTGGATAATAGAAAAAAACTACAAAATTAAATCAGCATTATACATTAAAGATGTGTTGACCTCAGAATGGAAACTAGGATGTGTGTTATGTTAGGGTTGAGGTTTTGCTTTTTTTTCTACAGGAGAAGATAAGCTGTGAATACCATTAAAATGGATTAAGGTTTGAATTGAACAAGAGAAACCTCTTAATTAGAAGAGGTGATAGTTCATCAACCAGCATGACCATCCAATGTAACCTAATTGATACCACTAACAAATGCTTTTCATTTAATCAGATAATAACTTGCCAAAAGGGAACCTCCCCAAATTTAGTCTTGGGGAAAGGTTATTGTTTTTGTCTTTCAGAAGATTGAAGGCTAAGAAATCTGAAGAACACTGTACAAATGAGATGTCTGAAGAAAAAATATAAATTAGAAAAAAATGTCTCAAGAAAGAGTAAATTGGCCTATTGGTGTAGCACATATAAAATTTCATATGTCTTCCTAAATGTCTCTTTCTGCTCTTCTCTACAGACATATAACACAAATGGTCTTTTTGTAGTCCCATTTCAATTAAAAAGTAAAGCTAGCATTGGATTTGGAGAATGGCTCTCTCCTTCTTTAAACCCAAGTATGCTGTTAAAAAGAAAATGCAAAATCTCTATATCATTCCAGAAGAAGTAGCTATTTTCTGATATGGGACAAAAGAAAAGGAAAAAAATTAAGGGACTGTTCTATTGCCACTAATCTCAATTCTTTGATTCTATTTTGATTCTATAAACTTTTCTTAATGAATAAATTTTATATCAAAATTTATAAGATTAATATATATGTACATATATATTTTTTAAACTTTAATTGTGATATTAATGGTTGTATAGAGTACTAATTCTAGAAAAGGCTTCAATTAGCTGGTTATACATATTTTTGTGTTCGAGTCTCTATCAGTTTTCTGCAGGGAATCATGACCAGGCCGAACAGCAAACTTTAATTTTCCATGAAGATGATGGGGCCCCACAACAAGGATTCCATGTGGACAATAATAATAACATTAAGCTGACAAACATCACCCAAAGATCATCTTTGGACTACAATCTTCTGAGAACAATTTTGAGATGACCAACTGAGATGATCCAGTTTCACAGACTACTTGAACAAGGACTTGAGCTAATCCCTGAACCTTGGCATTATGTAGAAACTGGACAACATATGATACAGCTACCTTTCCTAAGACTTGACAATTCACCCAAATTTTGTCTTTTCAGAATCCCCTAAAGACACCTTTGCTCACACACAGCAGGAAGCAATATTAAGAACATGACACCCACATTCCCAAAGAGGTGGTATGGGGCAGGTGGTTTTTGGCCTTTCAATGGGGGTTTTAGGTTTGGGATAGTTGTTATTGTTTAGGAGGTTTGGTTATAAGTTGTTTTTGTTAATGGTTAAGAAAAGAGCTAAACAAAGGAGATTAGATTTAAGGTTCTTGTTTGAAAAAAAAGAAGATATAGAAATGATAGAATAAAGGGTAGATTATTGAATCTACTCTGAAAAGGAAAAAGAGAAGATATAGATATGATATAGTTAAAAAGGTAGATTAATGAATCTACTTTTAAAAAACAATTACTAGCCGGGCCGTGGTGGCACACGCCTTTAATCCCAGCACTCGGGAGGCAGAGCCAGGCGGATCACTGTGAGTTCGAGGCCAGTCTGGGCTACCAAGTGAGCTCCAGGAAAGGCGCAAAGCTACGCAGAGAAACCCTGTCTCGAAAAACCAAAAAAAAAAAAAAAACAAACAAGCAAACAAAAAAAACCAATTACTAGTTTTAAATACTTTACAATGGATTGGATTTTTATATATTGTATACAAATTACATATATTGAGATTGATATTGTTAGAAAATGCTATATGTATATTTCTAATCTTGATCAAGATATTGTACTTATACAGTTTATTTAACAATGTAATGCAATTTGCAAATTCTTGAATGATATTAGTACCAACTATTAGGATATAAAGAAATTAAAGTTAGTAGTTAGACATTACAATTAAATTTGTAGTCATATAAGGTATGTTTTCAAGGTCAAGCAGATATATTTTAGATAGACAGGTCATCTTCAAACCCTTCAGAGATCTTCAGAATATGGCATTTAAAATGTCTTAATAACTTAGATTTTTCTCTTTTTTATGACTATGAGACATGTCAGCTCCTGGCAGCACCAAACTTGTTCAGAGAAGATATGGGTATTGAAGAAACTGCATATGGAGTTAAATTTCATTGTGTCAAAAGTTAGCCACTGTACAACAAAGTGCCCTTGAATTAACTGCTGACAGTATGCTAACCAAAATGGACAGACAGGACACAATACAAATGACTACTGATCCTTACCAAAACAAGTTTGGTTGCAGCTTTAGCAACAGGCGTCCTCTGAAGCCAGGACAATACGGCACCATCACTAAAGTGGCTTTGCAATCCAGAAAAGTTACAGTGCCCCTTTCTTCGAAGGCAGCTGAACAGGTAGTGGACTGGTGGCTTCTGGTGTGTAGTGGAACAGTAGCTGAAACAGTTAATCTTGAAAGAAAAACTAGGCAGATGGAGTCTAACCTCTCAATGGTAGACTGGCATTGATTCAAAGAGATGAAGCCACCCACAAGCCAAGAAGAATGGACAGCCGAATTCCAAAAACACCAACAATTTCCAGAATTTAAAATCCTGAATCATGACAGGACAATGGTGGAATTCAGGTTTATCGGGTACATGGACTACTAGCATTGAATGTGAGGTCCAGCTGTTGACCTTGTTTACATACTACTTCACAAATAAGTCTGTCAGATATGCTAAGCCTGTCGGCTGAAGATGATGTCCCAATGGTGCAGAGAAACCTTGGGGGACTGTCCAGGGAGCTGGCTATTTCTGTCAACTCACATTTTTTGGAAGCCACTTGTTTACAGTTTCTTTTTTATTAGGTAATATTATTTCCATCTGAGGTAGTTGAAGATTACATACTTATAGTTATAGATTCCTTCTTAAAAATTTCAGAAAAGAAGCCGGGCGGTGGTGGTGCATGCCTTTAATCCCAGCACTCGGGAGGCAGAGCCAGGCAGATCTCTGTGAGTTCGAGGCCAGCCTGGGCTACCAAGTGAGTTCCAGGAAAGGTGCAAAGCTACACAGAGAAACCCTGTCTCGAAAAACAAAACAAAAAATAAAAATAAAAATTTCAGAAAAGAAACCCACTAAAGAAGTGTAAAGTGTAAAAATTTGAAAGACATTATAAGGTAGTTCTCTGTTAGTATTATGTTAGAATAGAAAGTGAATCAGGTACATTTTGGACTTACCAAATAAAATAGATAATGGAATATTTTCTCTGAGTTTGTCAAATGCAAATGGACTAGACATTGTTGATGTATTTATTGCTTGTATATATTGTATATAATATATAGTTTTTCTTATATTAGTTACAACATTTCAAATACTTTTTAATTTTTTTTTTTTTGATTTTTCGAGACAGGGTTTCTCTGTGTAGCTTTGCACCTTTCCTGGGACTCACTTGGTAGCCCAGGCTGGCCTCAAACTCACAGAGATTCGCCTGGCTCTGCCTCCCGAGTACTGGGATTAAAGGCGTGTGCCACCACCGCCTGGTACTTTTTAATTTTTATTAGAAGAAAGGGGGAAATTGGTGATATTTCATTTGTGCTGTAATGTGATGATATTTTATTTGTATGTTAATAAATAAAGTTTGTCTGAAGATCAGACGACATAGTCAGCCATAAACAAAAGTCAGGCAGTGGTAACAAACACCCTTAATCTGATCACATGGCAGGCAGAGTCTCTGTGTGTTCAAGGACACAGCCAAGCGTGGTGACACATGCCTTTAATCCCAGTACCAAGCATAGAGACCTGGAGGTCTGTATAGTCAGGCAGTGATAAGAAATTGAGTTGGCTGGGCTAAGAGCCAATAAGAAGGCAGAACAGCAAGGCACTAAAGGCGCAGGTTAGACAGGAAGAAGCTGGTTCTCTGGGGGAAGCTATGGTGGCGTGGTGAGCTAAGGTTAGCCGGTGGCTATTGCTACTTCTCTGATCTCTAAGGCTTTTGCCCCTGTATTTGACTCTGTGTTTCCTATTTAATAAGACTCTTTAGAAATACATACACATTTACATGAATAAAATTTAATTTGTAATATATTTATACAACTACACTGAATTAGTGATAATTCTGTAGGTGTAAATAATGATAACTTATAAAAAATTATGTAAGTGTTCTCATGACTTTAATTCTGATATTAAGGATTTTTATGTTTATTGAATTCAAATTTATGTAAAGATGTTTTAAAGTTTTATATGATCAGTATTGACAGTATCTATAATTTTATTTTATACCTGCATTATATAGGCCATAAAGTAATTGAAGTTTCAATAGGATGGTTTGCAAACAGATGTGGTTTTTATTTTATTATTTTTCATTTCTCTACTCACTCCACATAACACCCACAGACCCCCCTCCACCCTCCTCCCACTCCCAGCCCTCTCTCCCAAGCCACCCCACATCCCCATATCCCCCAAATCAAGGTTTCCCATGGGCCTGGCACACTGAGCCTAGGTAGGTCCAAGCCCCTTCCCACTGCACCAAAGCTGCGCAAGACATCACACCACAAGCACCATGATCACAGAATCCTGCCCATGCACCAGGGACAGATCCCAAGCCCCCTGTCTGGGTGCCCCCCAAACAGTTGGAGCCAAACAACTGTCTTCCATATCCAGAAGGCCTAGTCCAGTCCCATGGGGGTACCACAGCCGCTAGTCCACAATATCATCTTGAGTGAGGTAACCCTGACTCAGAAAGACAAACATAGTATGTACTCACTCATAAGTGGATACTAGATGTGAGGGAAGGGATGGCCAGACTGAAATTCACAACTCCAGAGAGACTAGCTAACAGGGAAAGACACTAGGAGGGACACATGAATGACTCTGCGAAGGAGAAGTGGATTTGATCTACATGATTGGACTAGGGGTGGGGGGGTGGCAGAGGGCAAGGAGTGGGGGATAAGAACATAGGGAAATGGGAGGGTCAAGCTGGAGCGGGGACAGAGTGGGAGGGCAGGGAGGAAGATACCGTGATAGATGGAAAGCTACAAGTAATTAGTGAGTGCACATAATGGGAGAATCAGTCTTCCCTAGGGATTGGTTATCTGATACTATGTGATCAGCCCTAAAATAATATACATTTAGTCAACACTACATGAATTTAGGAGTGTATAAATATGTATATAATGGTAATTATAAAAATAAATATATGTAATATACTTTATCATATATTTACATTTTATATAATTAAAAATATAGCATTACATATATGTATTGCTAATTTTATATGTATGTAAAGTAAAAAAAGACTATGAATTTGAAAGACAGCTGGCACACTTCTAATGGTAGACCTTTATTAGAGCATATTAATTATGCAAAGCAATTAGTATCATTATGTAAGATCACTTCAAAGGACAGGCTCAGACATTGCAACACAAAATTCTAAATTCAGAATCTGTAAAACTCCTAGGCATGTTGACAGTGGTTACTGTGTCTAAATCTGGGCACGGATGTAACCTGAATTCACTTAAAACATTATTAGGTTCATGTGCTTTCTGATGCATGGTGAATGCTTTGTACTGTAGAGTAAATCTAGGATCAGAAAAGGGTTCAGAGGCTTTAGAAGGTCATTGTGAAAGCATTATGTATATCCAAAATCTTTCTACCACTTTGATTTTCACAAATCCAATACACCTCATCATACCCAACTAGTGTCTATTGATTCCCATTTCCAATCTGGAAACTCTTCAAGTGACTCTGTGTTTGCATTAGTTTAAGCTCCTTAGCAGTGACCTCCCGAGCCACTAGTCCATTTTCAATCATCTTTGATTGCATCCTCATGTTCTTTTGCTCCTCCCAATCAGAATATCTTACACTAGACACTACTCCAAATGCTTTGCCCCTTGTGTTTTAGGCATTTTCAAATCCTCTATGACACTAATAAATACTGTTGACACATAGAGTCTTTGTCATTTCTTGGAGCACTTTTATGTAACTCAGATACACAATTGTCCTATATTCCCTAGTTCCCTTTGGGTTTTTTTGTGCTCATTTAACTTTCCTCATCATATCTTTATCATTCACCCAACCTATTCCTTTTATTGATAAGGCTCAATAGAAAATGCTTTCCAATGACTTGGATTTTATGGAATGTACCCCAACTATGGCACTATTTAGAAAAATTGATTGTGGGCCTTTTTCCAGGTTAGAGACTCGAGGTGGTTAGTAAGCTTAAAACTCCTGTATATAATATTCTTGGTTCCTAACCCTAGGCTGTAGGTTTATAGTATGCAACATTTATTATGCTGGGGTATGATCCCTGTATCTCTTGACACTCCGTGGCATTTATGATGAAAGAATGCTGAATTTTATTAAAAGTATTTCTGATGTTAGGGATGGAAAAGTGGATGTTTCCATCAAACCCATCCCTTCAGAGAACAGACACCACCATGGGAGAGGAAGCAGAAAAAGCACAAGAGCCAGAGCAGATGGAGGACACCAGGACAACAAGGCCCTCTGAATCAATCGAGAAAGATCCTATTGACTCACTAAGACTGAAGCCAAAAGCACAGAGAATGCATGGGTCTTCATCTAGTCCTCTGCCTATATAATATAGCTTTCCATTTAGTATTTTTATGGGCCTCCTGGGTATATGAATGAGTGGGTTTGTATTGTCCAAACATGATTGGATTTATTTTATCTCATTATATTTTTATTGTCATGTTATTGCTATATATCAAAAGACTGTATTTCTAATGACAGAAAGAAAGTGGATTTGATTGGGAGGGGAGGTGGAGAGGAACTGGGAGAGGTAGAAGGAGGAAAAGTTGTAATCAGCATCTATTGCATAAGAAATAAAACTGGTTTCAATAAAACAGAAAAAAGAAAAGATATTTTGTGGCATCTGATAAGTGATGTATGTGGTTTCTGACTTTTAGTCCATCTGAGTGATGCACTGAAGATGATACTGCTGGCTTTGCCTAAGCCATCCCTATATCTTTGGATAAGTTGTGATACCATTTTATTTTAAAGTAAAATCACTGTATTGTAATGAACTCACGAATAAAAGCATTAAAATCTACAATGAAATAGCCACTCGAATGAACACTTGCTCAGACCCAATTTCAGTATCTTTCAATTTAGTTCTATACAGTTAGAATAGCTATGCTGTAGTCATAGAGCTTTGCTTAGGGTATTACACTGTCACTAACAAATATATTTTTATGCACTCCCTTTCCTTGATATAATAAAGAGAGCAGCAATAAAAATGGATTTGGATATATCTCTGTGGAAGTATGTACAGTTCTCTGGTTATAGGCCCAGGGGTCAAATAGCTGTGTCAAATAGTAGTTCTATTTTAGTTTTCTTAGAAGCCTCCAAACTGATTTCCACAATTTCACTACAAATTGGCTTCCAAACTATTGATTAATATAGCACTGCAGGGATTTGAAACTAAATATTTAGAAAGGAAATTACAGACTAATCTCCCTGATGAACACAGATGAAAAAATCTAAAACATGTTGACATACAAAATTCAAGATAACATTAAAAACATCATTCACTTCTATTGATTATATTTTTTCACTAAGTGGTAAGGTAAGATGTTTTTCTCAGACCTTGTTGAGGATTGTTCCTACAAGCTTTGCAAACCAACCTGATTGTCTCTAGTGTAGCTAAATGCAGGATACTTGAGAAGTTAAAGCTGAAGAACTTTTCTGGTACTGGTGCAGCCTAGAGCTGTTGTGAATGGACAATCCATGGTTTCAGTTTTCTTTGCCATTAGGCTGTAGGACCTATAAGCTGTTTGTGAAAATCTGAACACTCAGGGTGCCCTATAGAATAAGAGTGGGAAGAAAGCCACCTTTATTGACAGCCTTTTGCTAGCTCCCTTGTACATGAGCAGGACAAAGGGAGGCCTAGAAAGGATAAGTTGAGAAGTGAGATAGTCCTCTTACAATGGGATAAACTCACGTAGGCTTCTAATTAAACCAGCTGACAAAACTCCCAATTTATCATTTTGGTCAATTGTTAAAGAACAAGACACCAACTCCTTCGCTTTCTGTACTGACATTGTGAGGGAGATGGTAGAGTGAACACCTGGATACAACCAAAAAAACTCAAATCATTTACATACTTAAAATAAGAATTAGAGATTTTATTCCTTATCCAAGCAAAACTGAGTCTAGGAACCATAGAACAACTATTTATAAGAACAAATGGTGCAAAACAGGGAAAACCCAGAGAAGTGAGGCAGTTGATGTTCACCACCCACGAACTGTGATTATACAAAAGAGCGACACAGCCTTGTAAGATCGAGGAGAGAGTATAAAAAGCCAGAAAGGTAGACACCAGGGCCAGGATGCTCTGGGTGGCTTTGGACTCAAAGCAGATTCTACTGGAACCACGAGTGCTATGGATGTGTTGAACCCTCTGCTTGTGTCTGTACAGAATGACAATCATGGAGCCACTGGACCAGGCCATGAGCAAAGAAAGGAAGATTTCAGGACACACCACCAGTGCTGAATAGAGTAAGTCATTGATTTCATCCCTCCCTGCAGTGGAACAGTATCCAAAATCTCGTTTTCTTGTTACATTTTTACTATTCCTTTCAAAAAGTGGATACACAAGGAAAATGCCATTTATCAGCAGGTACAAAACCCAGAGGAGGGCAATGGAGCAGCCAATGTACTTTGAAGCTTTGATTTTTAGATCCTTACAGGAACATTCCTTGTGACTGATGGTGGTGAATTGGAAGACACTCAAAAGGCAGGTGGTGGCAATGGACACACTCCTGCCAACACTTTGAATGTACAAAATTAATCTACATGCAGAATTGCTTAAAAAGTGCTTCAACCCAAAAGCTGCCATTGTGAGTGGCACTCCTCTAGAAAGAATGATCAAAGTGTTGGCTGCCATTAGGTGCATGTGAATCAAATCTGTAGGCTTTAATTTGTTTTTTCCATAGTGAACTAGATAGTAGTAAAGAAGAGAGAAATTTCCCAGAATTCCAGCCGTAGTTTGTGACAATAAAATGATTTTGATGGTCATATTCCAAAAGTCCATTCTGTGATTGGGTATGATTTTCTTTAGACAATGGCCAAATCCATTTCCCTAGTCAAAATGAATGAAAAATATTAGTACTCCAAAGATATACAGAGAGACTAAATCAGACTGTTCCTTATAGCTCAGGAGTGTCATCTCAGCCTAGACCACATAATTAGAATTTCTCAAAGTTAATGCCAGGAAAAATATTATTTACAATGCATACTACTATAAAATGTCTAAACGCCTCAGTACATACACATGTATGTGGGATATGCCTTCATAATTATTGAGTAGGCAGCATTATGGGTAAGGATATTTGGCCTGTGAGAAGCAATGGAAGTGAGAGCCAATAATATCAAGCAAAATAGAAGACAATAAAAATATACTGATATTTTCTAGACTTAGTATAAAAGAAGACAATTTTAATAACCATAACCAAACTCAAAAACATCAATTCTTACAGCATATCGAAAATTAAAAGATGATTAATGAAAAATTTATCGTATCATTCAGAATATATCTACAGCTATACAAAAAAATTGTTAAGAGCATAAAATGTATTCATGAGTCACTCGTCTTGTTCAAGGACTCTGGTTTCTTGTAAACCATCATTATTGGGTACTCACTGGAACTCCTCTGGGATACCACATTGCTGCCTTGAGTCTTAGATCATGGGAGTATTGTTTCATAGATCCAGTCTCTTCAAAATCTACAGCATGTCCTAAATGGGGTAGATGCTAGGGTGGCCAAACCTGGCCTGGTTGTTAACTGAGAGGGTCATTCTGGATCACTGTGGCCACCCACCTCAGGAGGAACAGAGTCAAATCCCTTATGCCCATGCCTTCAGCATCACTTCATCCTTGCCTCTGATGAGGGGTGGGGACACCTCTCTGGAGTGCAGGGGCCAACTGTGACATAGTTTAAGATACACAATATTTACTATGATACAAATGAAACTCAGCATCCCTGGAAGCTTTTGAAAGTTCTACATACCTGAAGTTGTGCTTACTGAGAGTCCAGGAACATTTCTAGGGAATTGAAGCCAGTGCATCTACCTTGTCAAATCTAGGAAGATGAAAAAAGTACAAGTATTGAAGGAAGAGTGTGATCACAGTGGTCACATCCATTGATATCCTGTATTCTACATGAAAATATTCAGTTTTTAAAATTTTGTAGAGTTAACTGTATAATAGAAAAATATAATTTTTGTGAGTTAAATATAATTTATGTATATGTGGAAAACAGCAATGACAATTTATGATTCACTGCTATACTCTAAGTTTGACACCTTCTTTGATGTTTAAAACTGTATAATATAGACAGTATCATTATTTCCATTGTCAGGAACTGAACTTAGAATCACAAAGAGCATGTGCCTCTTTAAAGACTAAAAATGCTTTAGGCAAAGACAATATTGGGACTAGACCATGGGTAGTTTGCACAAGCATGGCCATCTCAGTCAATGCTAACAAAGGCATGTTGGATGGTCTCAATCCTGTTCCAGAATTCTGTGCAGTTTGTGTTCCTCATGTGATTGATTTTTGTTCACTATATTGGTATTTGGTTGTATGTTTTGGCTTTAAAAGCTTGTCATTTGAGGGGACTAGGGGTTACTCACTGTAAGGAAAATGTGCTATTGCTGTAAGTGTTCTGTGTTTGGTTTCCTGCCCCCACATGGTGCCTTACAAGTGCCTGTAACTCCAATTCCATGGGGTTCCCTCACCCTCTACTAGCCTCTGCAGGTACTGCATACTCAAAGAGTTCAGTTACATGCAGTCAAAAACATACATGCACACAAAATAAAGATAGACATATAAATCTTTTTAGGAATAACTTTTCACTTTAACATAAATGTTTATCTCATAGGACATGTCAAGTTCCAGTAGTACTTCTGAGCTTTGAGTAAAGGGCAGTGTTCTCAGTACAGTCTGACCTGACAGGAAAGTGTCCTAAGTCCAGTTTGATGTCAGAAGCACAAGATAGACATATTGTTTATGATGTTACAAGAAAGATGAATTTTTATCATCACACAGGTAAAGACTTTAGTAGGTAATACAGAAGAATTACTATCACTATTAATCTGTACAAAATATGACAAGAAATACTAATATGTAATTAACAAATAATAGCATGAGAAGAATATTAAGTTCCTAAACATTTCTTTTAAATGTGAGCATGCACTTGCTGAATTTTTGTGATTTTTCATGACTGGGTATCACTATGCAGCTGTGGTTGTCCTCAGACTCACTATACAAATCCTGTTGGGTTCAAATTCACAGAGATATGCCTTCCTCTGCCTCCCACGCCCTGGGATGAAAGGTTTTCACCACATGTCTGGCTTATTTGCTTATTCTTATATTGATGAATCTATTGCAATAAAATTTATAGTGCATTCAAAGAGAGAAGTGGCATGTGAGATAATAAAGAACAATCTGAATAATGTGAAACCTTAAATATTGACCAGTGAGATATAGCATAGTAAATGTTAATGCCAATTTAGTTGACAGAACCCTGGAATATCACACACAAGGCTTTGTCTTCCTTTAGCATGAAAAAACAGTGAGTGAAGGCATGCCATCAGATTGTGATTAAAAATAGATTATGATGAAACTAGGGGCAATAACTCAAGATAAAATTTGTGCTGGCTGCTTTTGTCTGATATTCATAATGGACCTTCTCTTCCATTTTACTTTTTCAAGTTCAAGAGGTAGAGTCTTCAAATCAGTCATTTTAGCAATGGCTGTTCAATACAGATTCAGTTATTGCTTCTATAAACAGATCATAAGTTTAGTGTCACATATAAACTTTTGACTCATATCCTGCACTTCCCAGGGATGTGTGCTTCTTATATTTCCATTCTAAAGTTTACCTGAAACCAAGGTAATTCAGGTAAAATAATAATACTGAAAAGAGTTTCTACACATCATGTTAGCTAAGGTGAATTATCACATTGTCTTATTACCACAACATTTCAGCACATTCACAGATGGGCTGCATTATCCTGGTGTTACCCAAAGTCACCCATGGTGGGGGACTTATATTACATTAAGAAAAAAATAGAGACATCATTAGGAATGTTTCAATCTTTCTAATTCATCTCTTACTATGCAATTATTCTCTTGCTTCCTTTGTCTATTCCATGGATCTGTTTCTATCCCCAGTCCCTTTTCAGACAGGAACACTTACTGAAGCCTTCCTTCTTTGCTGACTATGCCACTCAGACTGAAATACAAGGCACTCACCTAGCTTCTTTTCTCTGCAGGATGGTGGGTTCATTGGCAGATCTACTTTCATTAATAAGCATCACTGGGCTAGAGTTATAACAAGGCAGATATAGAGGCCTGTGACTTTGTGACCTCACCTCCCTCCAGAACTGCAATTTTCATTTCAACTGTGGTGCCAATGACAGTGACAGAGCTCGCTTTGGGAGACTAGATCATTTATAAAAAAAGTTCTGGTTGTTAATTAACAACCAGAGATCCTAGTGATTTTATCCATAGAGATAAGGTGTATTGAAGAGGCACTGAGTTATCATGATCCCTGAAGGCTGACCAGGGCACCTGGGGAAGGAACTAGAATCTTTGAGTTCAGATTCATGAGAAAGTTAGAGAAGTCTCTGTGTCTCTTTGGATTCCACACTTCACTGACTTCTTCCAACACAAACCAACACAGTTAACTTTTAGAATATTTATGACTTATGACTTAGAATATTTGAGTGTTTTGTACATGTATATGTTTTTAGTCAAGTCTACAAATGACTATCTCCTTCCAGTTCCTTTTTTATCCACACGACACAATTTCTTTCAATTTTCATGTGTTCCTTAACACAGGGAAAAAGACTCAAAAACTGAAAATCACCAAGTCTACTTAGTTTCAGTACAATGTGTCTAGTAGAGTGGCATCTATGGAATCATGAGTAGTCTCTTAACATAAAAATCTGACACATTCTCTCCCAGAAACCACCTGTGACCATTAGCTCTTCAGCTAAGAGTGGGACTTCCTGAACACCTCCACTCTACTGGGATTTTTATAGATTAATTTGTACAGGCATTGTGCATAGGGTCCTAGGAAGTCAATCAACAAGTGTAAGATCTTTGTTCTGTCTGGACAAAACCAGTTTCCTAATAATCATCTATGACCAGAAAGGCTTTAACCTGCTTTCTGCCTCTTCTTTCATGATGATCCTTAATTCTGTGAAGGAAGAGGTTTTATATAGATGTCCTATTTTTAGCTGGACACTTCAGCATATCTTATTCTCAGTACCTTGCATAATGTGGGTCTCTGTGTCACTCTGTACAGATTGTAAAAAGAAGCTTCTCTAATGAGGGTTGAGAAATATACTGATTGATCATCATAAAGAAAAGTTAGGTGGCCAGTATTACTGTGTACTTTATGCCAAATAATTGTCTTAGCTTCTTCTCACATGCTGAGCCAGTCTAACTCAATCTTAATATCAGTGGCCATCTTGTTACAATGTCAAAATACATTCATTTGTGTTTACTGTAAAACACAACTCTCTGGTGTCTGGAATTTGACTTGTTCCACACTCTGACTTTATCTTGACCTCCATCCTTTCCCAAACCACAAGATATTCTGCCAGTTAATCTTAAACTGTTATCTACTCATATATTTTTGCCTTCAAGGTTTCTATGTTGCCATATTCCTCAGGCAATCCTAAGATTATGATTTCCCCATATAAAAGGAGTCTAGAAATTTGTATTGTGGCTGTTCTCCACATTAGGGGACACACCTGCTGGGCCAGCTTTGCTGTGCACAGAAGTAAAACTTGCTTAATTGGATCAAAATTATGGCTAGGCAATGATGGTGCTTGCCTTTAATCCCAGCACTTAGGAGGTAGATACCTTTAAGTTTGAAGCCAGCCTTGTCTTCAGAGGGAGGGAGTGACAGGACAGGCAAAGCTACAGAGAGAACCCTGCCATGAAAAACCTAACCAATAAAAGCAACAATATTAATAAAATTCAGGCAAATATCATTATACTAATGGTCTTTGTATTTATTCAGTGGATTTACCACTGGGTCTATGTACCCCCTAACTACATATTATTGTCCTTGATAAGATCACAAAGCATGGGGTCCATCATGTGAAGTGGACCTTGAGTTCTTCATGAAATTGTTAGTTGCTTCCATAATGTTCATGACTCTACTGCACCAGACTTGTTGATGTTAATGTTACTGTGGTAACATACATGGTGTTTTCATGGAACTAGATTACCACCTCCAAAATGTGCTGACAATTCCAGTTGTTTCTCTCAGTATTTCCTCCTTTTCTCACAACTCCACCCACTGCCATTACACACACAAAATCTATTCTGTTTCCCCTTCCCATGGATATCCTTGTGTCCACATTATTCTCATTATGTTACTTAGCTTCTCTGGGTCTGTGGATGGTAGCATGATTTTTTTTTCTACTTTACAACTAATATCATTGTATAAGTGAGTAAATACCATGGTGTTCTTTCTGGGTCATGGTTACTTCACTCAGGATGATTTTTTTCATGTTCAGTTTTTTCAAATTGCCTGCAAATTCCACGATGTCACTGTTTTTAACCACAGAGTAATACTCCATTGTGTAAATGTATAACATTTCTTTATCCATTCTTTAGTTGGGTGACATCTGGGTTGTTTCCTGTTTCTGGCTATTATGAACAAATCAGCTAGGAACATAGTTGAGCAAGTGTCCTTGTGATAGGATGGAATATCTTTGGGTATATGGCCAGGAGTGTTATGGTCTTGAGATAGATTCCAAATTTTCTATAAAATCAACATATTTACTTTAATAATGGCTGCACAAGTTTGAACTCCCACCAGCAGTGGAGGAATGCTTCCTTGCTCTACATACTCACCAGCATGAGATGTCACTTGTGTTATTGATCTTAACTATTGTGACATATATAAGATAGAGTTCATGAGTCATTTTGAATTGCATTTCACTGATTGCAAAGATGTTGACCTTTTCTTTAAGTGTTGTTCAGCCATTTCAGATTCTTCTGTTGAAAATTCTGTTTAGACCTATACCCCATTTTTAATTGAATTATTTAGTTTGTTGATGTTTAATTTCTCGATTTCTTTATGTATTATGGGTATCAGTGCTCTGTTAGATGCAGAATTAGGGAAAAACTTTTCCCAGTCTGTGGGCTGACTTTTTGTCCTATTGAAAGTGTCCTTTGCCTTACAAATGTTCAGTTTCATGAAAATTTATTAATTGTCTAACCTAGTGCATGAACTATGTGTTCTGTTCAGGAAGTTGACACCCGTGCCACAGAGTTCAAGGCTATTCTTCATGTACTGTAGTAAGTTTGTGCATGATGATTGATATGGACCTATTTGCATTTTGC
This sequence comes from Peromyscus maniculatus bairdii, assembly GCF_049852395.1. Classification (NCBI taxonomy): domain Eukaryota; kingdom Metazoa; phylum Chordata; class Mammalia; order Rodentia; family Cricetidae; genus Peromyscus; species Peromyscus maniculatus. Next base: position 18,723,206 of record NC_134852.1, read on the forward strand.
TACAAACACACATTCAGCTAGATGAAAATAATTTGTTGAAGATGCTTTCTTTTTCCGTTTTATAATTCTATATTTTTCAATCAAAAATCAGTGGTCCATAACTGTGTGGATTTTTGTCTGGGTCTTTGATTCAATGCCATTGATCAACATTTTTGTTTTTATGCCAACATCATGAACTTTTTATTACTAGACCTATGTAGTAGAGCTTGATTTCAGGGTTGGTGAAACCTCCAGGAGTTCTTTTATTTCATAGGATATTTTTACCTATCGTGTTTTTTATCTTTCCATATGAATATGAGTACTAGTCTTTCATGCTTGTAAATAATTGTGTAAGAATTTTGATGGAGATTGCATTGAAACTGTAGATTTCTTTTAGTAAGGTTTCCATTTTACTGTGTTAATGTTACTGATCCATGGGCATGGGAGATCTTTCCATCTTCTGACATATTCTTCAATTTCCATCTTCAAAGTCTTGAAGTTTCTATCATACAAGTATTTCACTTGCTTAGGTAGAGTTACTCAAATACATTTTATATTATTTGTGTCTATTGTGAAGGGTGTTGTTTCCCTTATATCTTTCTCAGACCACTGGCCATATGTCTATAGTTCCTGTTCACTTTCCCAGATTTCCAATTTCCAGAAATCCCTCAATTTGTGTTTTTTATTGTTCAATTTTGATTTTTATGTCTTGAACAGTTTCCTTGGCATGGTTGTGATGCTAGAGTTTTCTGCCTTGCCCACAGTCAGGACAAATCTTTGTCACCCGCCAGTCCCACAGCCGCTCAGACCCAACCAAGTAAACACAGAGACTTATATTGCTTACAAACTGTATGGCCGTGGCAGGCTTCTTTCTAACTGTGCTTATAGCTTAAATTAGTCCATTTCCATAAATCTATACCTTGCCACGTGGCTGGTGGCCCACCGGCATCTTCACATGCTGCTGGTCATGGTGGCATCTGGCAGTCAGTCCTTCTGCCTTCCTGTCCTTTTATTTATCCTCTCTGTTAGTCCCGCCTATCCTTCCTGCCTAGCCACTGCCAATCAGGTTTTATTTATTGATCAATCAGAAAAACTTGACTTACAGACCATCCCCCAGCACAGCCAAGTGCAGACCATCTCAGACACCTGCACTCAGGCCCATGGTCCTAATCATCCTCTATGCGGACCTGCTGGGTAACGCCACAAAGAACCCAAGAAGGGCTCCCACAGGACATACAGAACATCCCACAGCATGGTTGTTTTTTTTCTTTACTTTCTTGGCATTATTTTAGGAAGTTATTGATTTCCTCCAATTCTTGGTTTGTGTTTTCCTGGATTTCTTAAGGGATCTTTTCATTTCCTCTTTAAGAATCTCTATCATCTTCATAAAGATGTTTTAATGTAGTTTTCTTGTGCTTCACATGCATTTGAATATTCATGTGTTGCTACCATAAGATAGCGGGACTCTGGTGGTACCTGCTTATTGTCATTGTGTTCTTCCACTGGCATTTATAGATCTGTATTTGGGTTGATTATAGATCTAGATGCTGATTTCTGAGTTTGTGTTTTGGATGAGTGTATTGTTTCTTTGTTTCTGTTTCCTCTTTGGCCTTCTGGTCTTTGTGGCCTGGACCCATCTTTCTGCTGCATTCAAGAAACACACCTAAACTTTAAAGACACACAATACCTCAGAGTAAAAGGCTGGGAAAAGACTTTCTAATCAAATGGACTTAAGAAGCAAGCTGGTATACCTATCCTAATATCTAAGAAAATAGACTTCCAACTAAAATCAATCATATTATACATAGGAATTACATGCTTACTGACCACTTCCAGTTATGTTTAACCTGCAAAAAGGTCCACAACTTTTCTAAATTTTGCCATAGTTGGGGAACATCCTGTAAAACAAAAGTCTTTGGAAAGCATTATCTATTTAAGCCATATCAATACAAGGAAGAGGTTGGGTGAATGATAAAGATATGATAAGGGGAGTTAAATGAGCACAAAAAAACCTGAAAGGAACTAGAGAATACAGGACAAATTTTGTATCTGAGTTGTATAAAAAAGTGCTCCCCCAAAATGACAAAGACTCTAGGTGTCAATAGTATTTATTAGTGTCATAGAGGATTTGAAAATGCTTAAAATATGAGGGGCAAAACATTTGGAGTAGTGTCTACTGTAAGATATTGTGATTTAAAGGAGTCCTAGAACATGAGTGTAGAGTCAAAGATGATTCACAATGCAATGGTGGCTCAAAAGTTCACTGCTAAGGAGCTTAAACTAATGTAAACACAGAGTCATTCACAGAGTTTCCAGGGTGGAAATGGATGCAATAGACAAAGTGGGATATGATGAGGTGTAGTGGTTCTGTGAAAATCACAGTGGTAGAAAGATGGTGGATGTAGATAATGCTTTCACATGACCCTTTAAAGACTCTGAAAGCTTTTCTGATCCTAGATATTGGACTATAGTTCAAAACATTCAACATGCATCAGAAAGCACATGATGCAAATAACATTTAAAGTGAATCTAGGTTACATTCATACTCAGATTTAGGCACAATAACCACTGTCAACATGCCTAGTAGTTTTACAGATCCTGATTTTAGAACTTTGTGTTGCAATGTCTGAATCTGTCCTAAGAAGTGATCATACATAATGATATTTATTATTTTGTGTAATTAATATACTATAATAAAGAAGATCTACGATTAGAAGGGTGCCAGCTGTCTTTCAAATTTCTAGTCTCTTTTACTTTACATACATATAAAATTAGACATATATACAATGATATATTTTGAATTATATAAAATGTAAATATATGATAAAGTATATTACATATATTTATTTTTATTATAATTACCACTATATGCATATTAATACACTGTTATATTCATTTAGTGTTGGTCATTTATATATAATTTTAGTATTATATTATGATATTATATATATGAAAAACATCATATTTCATAATCAATACCTGGGGAAGACTGATTCTCCCTTTATGTGCACTCATTGAATAGTTTTCCATCCAGAGGTTGAGAATTGGCAGATTTCCCATCCATGTTGGCATGTCAAATGGTGCTGCCACTGTTCAGGCCTTGTTTATAAAATCATATTCTTGAAATTTCATGGATAAAGTTAAGGCTGTCTCAAGAACAGGGAATTCATGTCTGATATTGTTAACATAGCTTCATATTTTAATGCCTGATGAGGCCATTAATTTAGGAGAGAACTTAATATTTCCACCTTCCTACAGCAATATAATTTAAAATTGTATTCTATGTACTTACTCTAGTACCTAAAGTCTCAGCCTTCATCAGCAAAGAAACTTCCTTTGGTAGTAAATAGAGATCATTACTGAAATCCAAAACTACTCAAAATGCAGAGAACAACTTACTATAGGGTCCTGAGCCACAATTTGATGCATCTACAACATATATACTGCAACTAAATTTCAAAGAACAACATACAAGTAGTGGAAATATAAAATTCAAGGATCAGGACATATGCTGAGAGATTATATCCTTTCCATATAACAAAGAAGCAGAAGATACAGGCCCCTTCTAACTACCTTCATATTTCCTTTATTTACTCCCACATTTAAATCCACATATAAGAATTATAGGACAGCATGTTCATTGATTATGATACATACTCCTAATGCTCTTCATTGCTATGATACCTACATTTCTCTATGGATTATGATCTCATCGAAAGAAATGGTAATTCTTTAATATTTACACCCATCTTCAGATATTGTCCTGCGTAGAGATGATTATACAAATGAAAAGATGATACAACAAAAGAATAGAAAGAGGACAGGCAATGTAAATGTTGGAATTCTCTGAATTTTAATGTGTTACTTGATATTAGCAAGTGCAGCAGAGCATTGAACCTGAGGTATAGTGACTGATGAGCAGAAATGGACAAAATGCTGGAAATCATAGAGCTGTTTATGCAATGGCAATGACCAGCCACCTAGTCATTCCAGTTATAAAAGTTAAATACATAGTTCAGTTGTCAGATATTGTATAAAAGAGCACAAAACTGTTCACCAGGACAAGGATGATTTGGGTGGCTCATGTGTCAGAAGATGACTCAGGACACAGAACTCTATACATGTGTTGGAATCTCTGATTGTGTTTCAACAAGATAAGCACCATGTAACTACTGGCCCCCATCATGAGTCCCAAACACATGACATTAGAGGAGCCCAATAATATTACATATAAGGTGTAGATTAGTCTCTCAGGTTTGGGAACAGCATAACATAGAAAATGTCTAAACTCACTGTAGTTCTTTCCATCCCAGATGTCTTTCTACTGCAGAGGAATGATTCCATTATCATCAGTTACAGATACCAGCACAGGATGACAGAAAGTCCAATGGGCTGTGGCCCCAAAATATTTGGAATTCCTTGGCATGATCATGCTAGACTGGAAGAAACTTAAGAGGGATGTGGAGCACTGGGACAATCTTCTGGCCACTCTATAGAAATAAAAACAAATTAATATACAATACTATATAGAATATACATTCAAGAAAATACAGGATTGTTTGTGCTATTACTGCATCAAAAAGAACCATGATGTTAGCCCTAGTCATGTGTTTGACAATTAGGTTTATAGCTCTTGCCCTTATCTTAGAGAATTCATCCATGTTATTACAGCAAATCAAGACTGAGTTCAGAGCATTTCCATTGATGTCTGGGCCAGCATAGCCATGTCTGTGGATGACATTCTAATATACTTCTAGAACAGAGAAAGATTTAGATAAACTCACAGGAGTCATGCCCCCTTCACTCATGTAAACCTCTGGAATTACAAGGGTTAGAGGGAGGCACCTTTACAAACTGAATCATGTTAAGTATGTTTTCAAGGTGAAGCAGATGTATTTTAGACAGACAGGTCATCTTCAAACACATTAGAGACTTACTGAATATGACATTTAAGGTGTTTTAATAGCATAGATTATTTTTATGACTATGAGACATGTCTGATCCTGGCAGCACCAATCTACTTCAACAATACTTATTTGAATATAACAATGAATTTTGTACATATGACTATTCTTTGCTTCATGAAAAAACTGCATCTGTATTTGAAAACTATTCTGTTGAAGGTTGAATTGCTTTGTAGGCCAATATAATGTAGGTATAAAACACAATTATAGAAAGTGTCAATACTGATTATCTAAAACATTAAAACATCTTTACCTAAAAATTGAATTCAATATATGTAAAAATTGCCTCAATATTAGAATTGAAGTCATGAGAACATTTACCTAATTTTTTTTATCAGTTATCATTATTTATACCTAGAAAATTATCACTAATTCAGTGAAGTTGTATAAATATTTTACAAATTAAATTTTATTCACACAGATAAATACAGTATCTAATATTGGCAGGTACATAGAACAAAAATATGTACTGTTTGCATATACATCCAGGGAGTATATATACCCAGAAGACAAAATAATATCTACCAATCAAAATTCAAAGATTAGTGATGTAATCATTCAGCTTCAAAAATGAAAATTATATTTGGTACAGTGAGAGAACCCCATTAGAGTTGCTTGATATTGGTATCTACAGATGTCTGACTTTCTACATTTTATACACATAAATTCAACATTATTTCCTAAGTACTATTACTTCCCTTTGCAAAGGGAAAATAGCCTCTTAATATCCACTGTGACTGAAATTTACACCAGGAAAAAGAAAACCGTTAATCGACTTCTTCTGGAAGCGGAGTTTATACAGTCAAGCAAAGGTGGTTCAAGTGTATAGGAAACCACTTCCCTATCTCATCATGGCTGCCATGCATTGCAGAATCTCATTGAATAAAGCCTGAGATATCTTCAAAGGGTTAGAGAGGAGAACCTTTAAGCACGATAATGACAAGTTACAATCACAGAGATCCCACCTCCGTCTTACTGCTACGGACCTACAGCTAAGACAATAGCAAGTACTTCCAAGAGTACCTGAACGAGACTGAAACAGGATCTAATGTACAGGTTTCTGAACCTTTATTATGCTGAGGAGTCATCGATTATCAGTCTCTTTGTAGGTATTTTACCTCTGCTTGTTTCTCCAAAGAAAAAGAAAATCACTAATGAAATCTACTAACAAAGCTTGCAGTTGTAGCTTCTGTGGGCTGGAGGGAATAATTCAAGACTCCCTTATTAAAATAGATTTCTCTGTGGTGACCAATTCTAGATAGGCAATTAGTTGTCAATGTGACAGACAGCCTGTCTCCAGGTATGAGGGAATCCATCATACCGTGTGATTGTGATTGACATATTAATATGCTGAGACCTCATGTTCCTTGTGGTCAGTTTGAAGTTACAGCCATAACACTGCCTGCTGAGGAATTGATGTCATTCCTGAAGAATACATCTTCCCATCACAAACTGAGAAACTTTCCATCTGTTTTGAGAGACCAGAAAGACATATTGAAGACTTACCTGGGTTCTGCTCTTGTAGGGTGTTAGGACACAAAGAACCCAAGGAGCAGGAGGAGTGGTATGGATTCTGGGGAAGACTGAATAATGGTGAAAAGGGACGCTATGGGTGGATTTTGAATTTTGGAATCAATATCCCCAAAATTTAATGATTAAACCAATAGAAAATGACATTAACACACACACAGATACACAAACAAAGACAGACAGACAGACACACACACACAGTAGCAATCCAAATCATTTTTACAGTAAGTCAAACACAACCTGCAAAGGTTTCTTTGAAGGAACAAGACTTGGATTACTTAGTGCCACAGTTCTGTCACAACTTCGGGAACACATTGTTATTTTAATTTAGGAGCAAGGGAATTAGATATGCACTATGAAAGTGAAATTTCCACATAGCATATCTTGCTTTTCTAATGGATCTGGAGTCACTCAAAAATTCTTCATGGCTGTGAATCAATTTTAGTAAGAAGAGGCTTTTTATATTGCTACTGGCACCTTTTCAGATTGGACCCAGGTCTACAGCCATGTGTAATATGAATCTTAAAAGGTCTTATTAAATAAAAAAAAAACACAGAAGCATGTTAGCTCAGTTGGTAGAACATGAGACTCTTAATCTCAGGATCATGGGTTAGACCCACACATTGGGTCCCAAATGTAGCTGAAAGTTTTCCTGTTTCCCAGCTGGTAAGTGGTCAGGACAAATCTCTCCCAGTCATGTTTCCCAAGTAAACACCCAGAGGCTTATATTAATTACAAACTGTATGGCCATTAGCTCAGGCTTATTACTGACTAGTTCTTACACTTAAAATTAAGCCATAATTCTTGTTTATGTTAAGCCATATGGCTTGGTACATTTTCTCAGTCCTGCCTTCACATCTTGCTTCCTCTGTGTCTGACTGGTGACTCCTGACTCAGCCTTCCTCTCCCCAGAATTCTCCTTGTCTGCTTATGCCACCTATACTTCCTGCCTGAATATTGGCCAATCAGCATTTTATTTATCAACCAATCAGTGTAACACATTCACAGCATACAGAGCAATATCACCCATCATTTCTCTTTTTCTATCTAGTTAAGAAGGATGGTTTTAATTTTAATATAGTAAAGTTATATCTAACAAAAATTATCAAGCAAGAATTACAGTTGTAATATCTAAACTATTTATATTTGACAAATTCAAAGAAAATATTTTATTCATCCTATATTTGTGAGTCTAGGGTTTCATATATAACTTATCTTTTATAATAACCTAGGAAAATTATAATCATAGCTATCTAGTCTTCAACTGTATCAAAGACCTCAGCAGGATACAAAATTACCTAAGTAAGCAAGAAATGCATTTCAGGCAACTTTCAAAATTCTAGAAATGACAGAGACAGCTGCCTGCCTGGATAGTCATCAAAAGTCCATCTGCAATGTCTATAGGCCTAAAGTCTATCAGTCACCTCTCTGTGTGTCCTGTAGAATGCCTGGCAGTTTCTTCTGTGAAGAAGGAACCTGAAGGATGATTTTGCCTTGCAAATTTCAGTGGTCACCTTCTTATGTATGGGTCCTGCATGTCCAGTTTATACAACATACTGTCAATCATTTGATGCAAGAGCACATTTTATGACCAGTGGCTAACTTTTGCCACAAAGAAAGCAAACTACATAATGAGTTTATTCAATGACCACCATCCTCCTTGAAGTAATTGGTACTACCAGGAGCAGACATTTCTCATTGTCCAGAAAATTCTGCATTTTTAAAATATCTTAAATGCCGTATTCTCCAGATCTTTGAAGTGTTCGAAGATTACCTACATAACTGAAATTTATCTATGTATACCTAGAAAAATTAAATTTGATTATCATAGAAGACTAATTATTAAACTGTATTTCTTAATTATCAATTACAATTTAAATGAGTTATATAATATAATACTTTAATCAAGAGTAGAAATATGTATAGTATAACAAAATTAACTTTAAATTTGTATCAATAAACTAAAACCTATACCAATATAAAACATTTTATACAGGTTGCTCTTTAAAAGTAGATTCAATAATGTACCCTTTTATCCTATCATATCTATGTCCTATATTTCTATATCATATCCCCCTTTCTTCTTTTAAAAAGAAGTTGACTATGACCAATAACAATTTGTAACCAACAACCAAAACAAAGACAAACATCCAAAATCCATTTTTGGAAATGTAGGCATAGTGTTCTATGCTACTTCCTGCTGATAGGGATTGCTGGTAGTCTTATGGGGATCCTGAAAGATTTGAGATAATCATCAAGTCCTGGAAAGTGCAGCTATAACCTTTGTTGATAGGAATTTTCTGTTGATGATCAAGAGGTCTGGCTTAATGAAATCAGATCCATTTTAACCTGGAACAAATCCATAGTCTTTCACTTCCTGTGGAAACAAAAACAGAGCCTCCTTTCCAAGGCATCACATCCTTCGATCCTAATTTTGATGTCAGGATATCTTTAAATTACACATATTTGTTTAACTGAGCAGCCTTTATAATTAAATGTTTTTCTACAGTTAAAAAAATCCCAAAGACAGTATAATCAATACTCTCTGTGTCATTTCCACCATTACATGGCTTAGTTTTTATATTACTTTTTACTTTCTCTTTAAACTTTATCTTTTAAAACTTGCTATTTCTTTACATAATTGTCTATCCTCCTTTTCCTCTCTCTTCCAAAACTACGTGCATTTTTACACATAATGTAAACTGTTTAAAGTTTTATTACATCTGACTCTGTCTTATTTTAAATCTATAATCTTTCTCTAACAAGAAAAGACTTTAAACTGCTAAACTGCATGGCTAGGATCAAGGTGGCAGCCTTGACTGCTGGTTTTGCCCACATTAGATTCCCAATATGGTGGATGTATATCATTGCCAGCTCTGGGAGCCATGAACTCCACTGACTATGAAAGTCGATGGCCTGCACCCAGCAGCATGTAGCTAAGAAATCTTTTTTATACTAGCAAAGGTTATACCAACCGCACACCATGCTGTATGGCTTGCAGATGCCACTGTGTACAGTGGCAGGAATCTGCCATACTGCACTAAAGCAGTGAACATGCCATACTGTAGCTCAAGTCCACATGCCACGGAATCTCTATATCTCGACTTTCATGAGACAAGGAATAGAAAGCTGTTTTGCCTCTGTTATTGTTTTATTAGAAGCTGTTTTTAACTCTTTTAGGCATTATGGAATTTCAAGAGTCCCACTTGGGTGCCAAATGTAATATGAATCTTAAAAGGTCTTATTAAATAAAAAACATGGAACCAGAAATTTGGCTTAAAGCCTTAGAGAGATCAAGGAAATACAGAAAGATACCAGCTAACCTCCCCTCATAAACTCTGCAGCATCCCAAGAGTGACTTCATTTCTACTCAGGCTTATAAGCCTTGCTTTTATGCCCTCTCATTGGCTCTTAACCCAGCTACCTAACTTCCCCTTCCTACATAGCTGTGTCACAGTTTGTCTGTCTGTACAGACATCCAGGTCTCTATGGTTGGTACTGGGATTAAAGGGGTGTGTCACCATGCTTGGCTCTGTTCCCTAGTGTGACCATGAACACACAGAGATCCTGCCTGCTAATAAATTAATGGCATGGGCTGCTTGACTTCTTTGTTTACTTAAAAAGGCTGGCCTTTAACCCCTGATCTCCAGGTGAGGTTTTATTTATTAATGCACAAATAAAATATCACCACAGCCATGAGCTCATCCACAATGTAGAAGCTAGCCTTATCAAACCAGGGATTGTAAAGGCATAAATCACAAGGTAATGTGTATTCTGCCTGCATGTAGATAGAAGCTGATTTGAAAATATAAGTCTTGTAGGTGTCTTAGTCATTTTCAGATCAGAGTATGGAAGTTTGATTACAAATGCTGAAATAGCAGTTAGCCTTATGATCTTTTAAGTACAGCAACTCTTAAAATATCAGCCTATCTTCAAAAATAGATTTTCATGTCTGGAAAAATTGTAATGTGCTGTTATGCTACATCCTATAAAGTTTAGGAATATTTAAGTTTTATATATATAATGTATGCATAGCAATTAAAACCTTAAATGCATTTGAAGCAAAACTACTTCTGTAATTGTGTTAACTGTAAATCATAAAGACCAAAAGCTAAGAGGTCAACATTGCTCATTCTCTTACTATGTTCTCAAAGGGAATTTTTAGCATGTGTTACACTGTGAACTTGATGAACTTGATGACCATAGTGTCATGCAACACTGAGAATAGACATTTAAAGAACAGATAGGATAAATGTCAGGCCTCACTGCTCAAGTAACCCCAGAGGAGATGAAGGAAAAGAATGAGAATCATGTGGGAAAGAAACCTGAAATAAATTTATACAAAAGTAGATAGGTCAGAGTTGTAAAGGAGGAGTGTGAGGTTAACTATAATTAAAAGAGCCATAAGATTGTAGCATGAATCTTAAGGGTCTTATTAATAAAAAACCTCAGATGCAGGTATTGGTGTGAACTCTGAAAAATCAGAGAGACAGAATAGACCACATCTAACTTCACCTTGCCAAATTCTCAACCAATCCTGTTTCCTCAAACTGGAAGCCTCTGAGTCCTCATCCAGAGTGAATCTCAGCTGAATTTCTGCTAAAAAGTCCAAAAGCTTAACAAGTTTCTAGTTCTTGGTCCTCACGCCTTATATACCTTTTTGCTCCCTGCCAATACTTCCTTTGATTAAAGGCATCTGTCACCATGCCTGGCTGTTTCCAGTATGGCTTTTTACTCACAGAGATCCAGATGCATCTCTGTCTTTGGAATGCTAGGATAAAGGTGTTTGTCCCACCATTTTCTGGCCTCTATATCCAGTGGCTGTTCTGTTCTCTGAACCCAGATAAGTTTATTAAGGTACACAATATATTGGGGAACAAAATATCACCACATAAGATAGCTCTGGAAATCTTTTGATTCTGGCTTTTCCTCACTCGGTTTTATGCATAAATCACTCAGAGAGCATGGGAGACTTAGAGTATCGAGTGCTCCTCATGTGCATGGAGACAATAAATCAATGCACAGAGCTTTAGAAGGAGAATGTGGATTCTTTTCTAAAAAGACCTTTAATTGAATATTTCTGTTTCCTAAAATAATCCAAAAGTTATTGAAAGTAAACAGAGAACCATGTAAAAGAATATCAAAACAGAGAAAAAATCTGGTTACAAGTAAAATCTATAATTTTTTCCTACCCTCCATTGTCCACCCCTCATCCCCAGTTTACTCAAGGAAATCTCATCTATTTCTCCTTCCCAGGGCAATCTATCTGTCTTCTTTGGGTCTTTCTTGTTAGCTAGCTTCTCTGGAGCTATGGGTTGTAGTTTGGTTATCCTTTGCTTTACATCACTATCAACTTATGAGTGAGTGAGTACATACTATATTTGTCCTTCTGAGTCTGTTTTACCTCACTCAGGATGATATTTTCTAGTTACATTCATTTGCTTGCAAATTTCATGAAGTGATGGTTTGTTATTGCTGAGTAATATTCCATTGTGTATATGTACCATATTTTCTTATTCCATTGTTCAGTTGAGGGGCATCTAGGTTGTTTCTAGGTTCTGGCTATAACAAATAATGCTGCTATGAACATAGCTGAGCATTAGGTTCTGGCTATAACAAATAATGCTGCTATGAACATAGCTGAGCATGTGTCTTTGTGGTATGATTGAGCATTCCTTAGGTATATGCCCAAGAGTAGTACAGCTTGGTCTCGAGGTAGATTGATTCCCAATCTTCTGAGAAACTGCCATACTGATTTCCAAAGTGGCTGTACCAGTTTGCACTTGTGCCAACAGTGGAGGAGTGTTCCCCTTGCTCCATATTCTCTCTAACATTATCTGTCTGCAGTGCTTTTGATTTTAGCCATTCTGACAGGTATAAGATGGTGTCTCAGAGTCAGTTTGATTTGCATCTCTCTGATGACAAAGAGTGCTGAGAAATTCCTTAAATGTCCTTTGAGAATTCTCTGTTTAGCTCTATATCCTATTTTTTAATTGGACTGTTAGGTATTTTTGATGTTTAGTTTCTTGGATTTTTATGTATTTTGGAGATCTGCCCTCTGTCAGATGTGGGGTTGGCAAAAATCTTTTCCCATTCTGTATGCTATTGTTTTATCTCATTTACTGTTTCCTTTGCCTTATAGAAGCTTCTCAGTTTCAGGAGGTCTAATTTATTAATAGTTGTTCTCAGTGTCTGTGCTACTGGTGTTATATTTATGAAGTGGTCTCCTGTGCCAATGCATTCAAGACTATTTACTACTTTCCCTTCTATCAGATTCAGGGTAACTACTTTTAAATTGAGGTCTTTGATCCACTTGGACTTGAGTTTTGTGCATGGCAATAGATATGGATCTATTTGCATTCTTCTTCTTGTTGGTTGCTGGGAGCCATCCCCAGTGGTGGATGGATCCTGCAGAGGGTATAAGGAAGTTGTCAGGAGAAGGAAGTGAGCCTAGCCATGGTGGTCAGGAGAATCTTGCAGCCTGACTGACTAGCAGCCAGAGTGTTTCTTTAGTTATACAGAATTTAGTTAATAGCAATACATTCATAATGTTCCAAAACATAGATCATTTCATTTTTGTTTTTGGACATGTGTTTCACTTCCTTTTGCTCATCTTTTAGTCATCCTTAATAAACTATGACAGAACAGAGTTATCATTTCCAATCATTCCCTCAAGTTTTGACATCATTAATAAACAGAGTTATCATTCTTATTCATAAACCACATAACCCAATTTTTGAGAATCTAGAGCCATATGACAGCCTGTGCTCAGGCAGGTTGCTTTGGTTGCTTCAAGGAAACTAGATCATGTCTCAAGCAATGTATAATTAACTCTTAATGGTCAGAGTGCCCAGGAAAAATCCTCAGGCTAAAGTTGCTGTAGTTATTCAAATTCTGGCATAATAAAATCAATGTTCACATTTATATCTTTATTGAATTTGTTTATATGTCTAATACTGGCATTCTGTTGTTCCTTGGTCATATAACATTATAGTGGCTCCACATGAGCTAACTTCTAAGAGAGGGAGGTCCTAACATCTCACACTTTCATCTTTCCACTCCATACTTTGCTCATCAATATGTCTCTATGTAGGGCAGAGTTGTATGCCACATGATTATCTGAGTGTACTGTGGGAAGAGGCTTGTAATCTTAACTGCAGACAATTCCACTAGCCCACCGAATCTTGTTGACCTTTTTAGTTTTGCTTTGTTTTGAATATCTTGTTCCAGTGTAAGTACAGGGACAGATGTTTCAAGAATGTCTCAGAGCCTCATGAAGAGACTTCTGGCATCTTCTTTATGTATCACAACCTCCAAGGTGCAAGGAAGACCTTCAATTAGATAAGGATATCTCCCTAAAAGAGAAGGGGTGGGGGTAGAATGTTCAGGACTTTCCTGGGTGAGCTTAGAAGCAGCATTCCTGGGAGAACGCATAAATGATTTATAAGAAATTTTCCATCAATCCAATATCCTCAAATTGTACAAATATTAAAAGTGCCCCAAGTATCTAACAGGTGGAGATGAAAACCAAAGGTGGCATGGCAGCCATTATGTGGCTCAGTTTTGCTGAATCTTTGCCAAGCAGCTGTGCTGGCTTTATGATTTCTGCCATTCTATTCAGATATGGCTGTGCCAGTTGATGGACAGTTATGTCAACACCATTTGTTGAAGATGCTTTCTTTTTACCATTTTACAGTTTTGCTTCTGTGTCAAAAATCAGGTGTGTTTAGGGGTGTGGATTAATGTCAAGGTCTTCAGTTTGATTTCATTGGCCCACATGTCAGTTTTTATGGCAATACCAAGCTGTTTTTTTGTTGTTTGTTTGTTTTTTTAACTATAGCTCTACAGTAGAGCTTGACATCAGGGATGGTGATACCTCCCGAGGTGACTTTGTTGTACAGGATTGTTTTACCTATTCTGGGTTTTCTGTTTTTCCAAATGAAGTTGAGTATTGTTCTTTCAAGTACTGTGAAAAAATGGGTTGGGATTTTGAAGGAGATTGCACTGAATCTGTAGATTGCTTTTGATAAGGTTGACATTTTTATTATGTGAATCCTACCTATCCACAAGCATGGGATATCTTTCCATTTCCTGATATCTTCTTCAGTTTTTTTCTTCAGAGACTAAAAGTTCTTGCTATACAGGTCTTTCCCTTGCTTAGAGTTACGCCAAGTATTGAATGTTATTTGTGGCTATTATAAAAGGTGATGTTTCTCTGATTTCTTTCTCAGCCCATTTATCATTTGTATATAGGAGAGATACTGATTTTTTAAAGCTAATCTTGTATCTTGCCACATTATTGAAGGAGTTTATCAGTGGTAGGAGTTCCCTGACAGAATTTTGGGGGTCACTTATGTATGCTATCATATCATCTGCAAATAATGAAAGTTTGACTTCTTCCTTTCTAATTTGTATCCCTTTGACCTCCTTTTGTTGTCTTATTGCTATAGCTAGAACTTCAAGAACTATATTGAATAAATATGGGGAGAGTGGACAACCTTGTTTTGTTCCTGATTTTGGTGGAATTGCTTTGAGTTATTCTGCATTTAATTTGATGCTGGCAGTTGGCTTACTGTAAATTGCCTTTATTATGTTTAGGTATATTCCTTGTATTCCTGATTTCTCCAAGACCCTTATCATGAAGGAGTGTTGAATTTTGTCAAAGTCCTTTTCAGCATCTAATGAAATGATCATTTTTTTCTTTCAATTTGTTTATGTGGTGTATTATATTGACAGACTTTATTATATTGTACCATCCTTGTATCTCTGGGATGAAACCTACCTGATTATGGTGGATAATTTTTTGATGTGTTCTTGGATTTGGTTTGTCAATATTTTATTTAGTATTTTTGCATCAATGTTCATAGGGAGATTGGTCTGTAATTCTCCTTATATGTTGCGTCTTTGTGTGGCTTGGGCATAAGTGTAACCTTAGCATCATAAAAGGAGTTTGGTTTTGTTCCTCCTGTTTCTATTGTGTGGAACAAATTTAAGAGTGTTAGTATTAACTCTTCTTTGAAAATCTGGTAGAAATCTATTTTGCAAACATCTGATTCTGGGCTTTTTTTAGGGAGACTTTTAATAATGACTGTTTCTAATTCCTTAGGGGTTATTCGTCTATTTAAACTGATTATCTGGTCTTGATTTAACTTTGGTATGTGGTACCTATTCAGAGAATTGTCCATTTTTTTAGATGTTTTCCAGTTTTTTGGAGTCCAGGTGTTTGAAGCATGACCTGATGGTTCTCTGGATTTCCTCATTGTCTGTTTTTATGTCTCCCTTTTCATTTCTGATTTTGTACATTTGAATCCTCTCTCTTTCTCTCTGCCTTTGGTTAATATGGATAATGGCTTGTCTATCTTATTGACTTTCTCAAAGAACCAACTCCTTGTTTCATTGATTTATTGTATTGTTCTCATTGCTTCTATTTTATTTATTTCAGGTATAAATTTAATTATTTCTTGGCTTCTATCCTCCTGGGTTACTTTGCTTCTTCTTATTATATAGCTTTTAGGTGTACTGTTAAGCCACTAATGTGACATTTCTCCAACTTCTTTATGTGGGCATTTAGTGATATTTATTTTCTTCTTGGCCCTGCTTTCATAGTGTCCAATAAGTTTGGGTATGGAGTACATTAATTTTCATTGATCTCTATGAAGTCTTTAATTTCTTTCTTTCTTTATTCCTTGACCCATTGGTGATTCAGTTGAGCATTATTGAGTTTTCATGAGATTTTAGGCTTTCTGTAATTTTTGTTGTTGAAATCTAACTTTAAACCACGGTGGTCTGATGGAATACATTAGGTTATTCCATTTTTTTGTGTCTGTTGAGATTTGCTTTGTGACAGAGTATGTGGTTGATTTTAGAGGAAGTTTCATGGGGTGCTGGGAAGAAGGTATATTCTTTTTTTCTTTGGGTGGAATGTTCTGTAGATATCGATTAAGTCCATTCGAATCATAACATCTGTTAGGTCCATATTTTTCTGTTAAGTTTCGATCTGACAGATCTGTACAGTAGTGAGGGTAGGGTGCTGAAGTCCCCCACTATTAATGTATAGGGTTTGATGTGTGATTTAAGCTTTATTAATATTTCTTTACATATTTGGGTGCACTTGTATTTGGGACACAAATGTTCAGAATTGAAACTTCATCTTGGTGGATCTTTCCTGTGATGAGTATGTAATGTCCTTATTTATTTATTATGCTGAGGTATTATCCCTGTATCTCTCCACACTCCATGGCATTTATGATGAAGGAATGCTGGAATTTATTAAAGTATATTAAAGTATTTCAGGCATCAGAGCTGGCAAAGTGGATGATTCCATCAAATCCATCCTCTCAGAAATCAGACAACCCCATGGGAGAGGAAGCAGAAAGAGTGCAAGAGCCAGAGGGCATGGGTGACATCAGGACAACAAGGTCCTCTGAATCAACTGAGCAAAACTCTATGAGTTCACTGAGACTGACATCACAAGCACAGTGACTGCACAGGTCTTCATCTAGTCCTCTGCAATACATTATAGCTTTCCTTTAGTATTTTTATGGGCCTCCTGAGTATATAATTGAATGGGTTTGTTTTGTCCAACCTCGATGGGATCTATTTTATCTTATGTTTTTGTCATTTTTTGTTGTATAACAGAAGACTTCTTTTCTAATGACAGAAAGGAAGTTGGTAAGATTGGGAGGGAAAGTGTAGAGGAACTTCAAGGAATTGAGGGAGGAAAAGCTTTAATTAGGATGTATTGTGTGAGAAAAGGAAGTATATTTTGTGGCATCTTACTAGATAATCAAGTGATATCTTATATTGTGTCTGTATCTGTGATATACTACATTTAATGATGGCCATAGCTCAGCTATTCTTATATCTTTTGTTAATTGTCATATCATTTTATTTTATACTAAAATCACTTTATTGTAATGAGCTCATAAATAAACACATTAAAGAGATAAAATTGCAATAAACACTCAAATGGGCACTTGCCCACACCTAAGCTCAGTATGATTCACTTTAATTCTACACAGTTAGAATAGCAATGGTGAAGCCATAGAGTTTTGCTTAGAGTTTTACACTCTCACTAGCAATTTTATTTTTATGCCCCTATCCACTGCAGATTAAGAAAATGGCAGAGTTGAAATTAGAAAAATAATTAACTTGATATACTGTTCCATATCTAACAAATGCTTTTGCGTGCTCCTTTGCCTAACATTACCTTTTTTGATCTGCTTTATACGTATTTCAATATAATTATACTCACCCATTTATCTATATACATTTGCTCATTATAGGATAGGATTTGCACATGAAAGAGAACATGTGATTTTTTTTTCTGAGTTTGTGTGATCTGGTTTAATGTTATTAAAATGGGTTAATGAAATGGGTTCCATTTCATTGTTATAATAAATAGAGCAGCAATAATCATAAATGTGCATATATCTCCATGGAAGAGTATGGAGTTAACTGGGTATACGTCCAGTAATGAAATAGCTGGGTTATAAAGTAGTTCCATATTTAGTTTTTTGATGAATGTCCTCAATGTGTGTATTAATTGCTTTCTGAACTCTTCTTTTCTTTTCTTTTTTATTATGTAATTTTCTATTTATTTTACATATCAACCACAGATCCCATCCCCTCCCTCCTTCCATCCCCCAGCATTCTCCCTACCATCCCAACCCCCATTCCCACCTCCTCCAAGGCAAGGCCTCCAGTGGGGAGTCAGCAGAGCCTGATACACTCAGCTGAGGCAGTTCCAAACACCTCCCCCTGAACCAAGGCTGTTTTGATACCAAACCAGATAACAACACCACAGCAACAAGAAAATTTACAGACTAATCTCGCTAATGAACATAGATGCAAACAATATTCAAGATAACATCAAAACCATCATTCATTTCCATTGGTTTCTGTAGGAGATGAAAGACCGTGATCATATTTTTTGAAAAAGTGGCAAGGGAAGATTCTCTTTTCTGAGATTTGTTGAGGACTATTGCTACAAGTTTCAGAGCAAATCAACCTAATTGTCTCTCATGGAGCTGAAAGCAAGTATTTGGGAAGTTACAACTGAGGAAGTTTGCTGGTACTGATGCAGAGTAGAAAAGTGATGAATGGACCAGGACCTCCTGAAGCACAACTTCATGTCCAAACATGGTTTTAGTTTTCCATGCAGTTAGCCTGTAGGACCAACAAGCTGTCTGTAAAATGACAAAGTACTCAGGATGCCCTGGCAGAATAAAAGCCAGAAGATGGGCAGCTTAATTGAGAGAATTTTTTTGCTTTATCCTTTGGACATCAGCTGGACAAAACGAAGACTAACAGTTGTAAATTGAAGAGTGAGATCTTCCTCTATACAATGGGATAAGTTCAGGGAGACTGCTAACACAACCAGATGACAAAACTCTGCGACTCACCAGTTTTGTTAATAGTTAAAAGACAAGGCATTACATCCTTAACTTTCTGTACTGACTTTCTGAGGGTGATGTGTAAGTAAACCTGTATACCACACAAAACATATCATTTACACACTTAAAATAAGAACAAGTGATATTTTCATGATCTGGAACAAGTAAGTCTAGGCACCATGGAGTAATGATTCATAAAAACAAAGGGTCCAAAACAGGGAAAACATAAAGATGTTAGAAAACTGATGTTCACCAGCCACCAATTGTAATTATGCAAAAGAGCAATGCAGCCTTGTAAGATGGAGGAGAGAGTATAAAAAGCCAAAAATGTAGACACTAGGGCCAGGATGCTCTGTGTGGCTCTGGACTCAAAGCTGATTCTGGTGGAACTACAAGTGCTATGAATGTGTTGAACCCTCTGTTTGTGTCTGTACAGAATGACAATCATGTAGCCACTAGACCAGGCCATGAGCAAAGAAAAGAAGATTTCAGGGCATGCCACCAGTGCTGAATAGAGGGAGTCATTGATTTCATCCCGCCCAGCAGTTGAGCAGTATCCAAAGTCCCATTTTCTTGTCACATTTTTACTATTCCTTTTGATAAATTGATACAGAGGGAAAATGGCATTTATGAACATGTATAAGACCCAGAGGAGGGCAATGCAGCATTCAATGTATTTTGCAGATTTAACCTTTTGATCCTTACAGCAGAATTCCTTCTGACTGATGGTGATGGCCTGGAAGATACTCAAGAGGCAGGTGATGCCAATGGACACACTCCGGCCAACTCTTTGAATATATAAAATTAATCTGCATCCAAAATAATTTACAAACTGCTTCAACCCAAAAGCTGCCATTGTGTGGGGCACTCCTCTAGATAGAATGATTAAGGTATTGGCTGCCATTAGGTGCATGAGAATCAAATCTGTGGGCTTTAATTTGCTTTCTCCATAGTGAACTAGATAGTAGTAAAAAAGAGAGAAATTTCCCAGAATTCCAGCTGTATTTTGTGATAATAAAATGATTTTGATGGTCAGATTCCAGAAGTCCATTTTGTGATTGGGTATGATTTTATGTAAATAATGGCCAAAGTCATTTCTCTGGTCAAATAAATGAAAAGTATTAGTAATCCAAAGAGCTATAAAAATGACTAAATCAAAATGTTCTTTAGAGCTCTGGAGTACAATCTCAACTTGGACTACATATCAAGAATTTCTCAAAGTTACTGACAGGGGCAATTATTTCTTACCATGCATACTACTCTAAGCTATCTAAAGGCCTCAGCACACATATATGTATTGTTGATATACCTTCATAATGATGGAACATGCAGCATTATGGGCTAGGATATCTGGCCTGTGAGAAGCAATGGAAAGTGAGAGCCAATACTATCAAGTATAATGTAAGAGAATGAAAATATACCACTATTTTCTAGACTTGATTTATCTTCTTTTGATTCTAAAAGAGGATAATTTCAATAGCTTTAAAAACACTCAAAGCCATCAATTCTTCATATGCATCTGATCTAAAATTAAAAGATGAGTAATGAAAAGTTTATAATGTCATTCAGAATATATCTAGAGTTATGCATAAGAAAATTTTATTAAGAGCATAAAACATATTCAGATGATGGGGTAAGTGACAGCTTTTATCTTATGAAACTAAGAGCTAGTTCTTATGTAACACCATACCAAATAGACACACACACTATTGTGCACACTTAGGTTAGGACTGTTAGAGCACTGGAGACATCCAATGAGATGAAATCCCACACAATACTCAACAGGTTGATAGTAGGCAAAATAAGTCAGCAGAAATAACAAGGAGAGGGTCACTGTGTGAAGAATGACAGCTAATGGGTAAATGTTCATTGTCTTGATTGAAACTATGTCTGTGATATTCAGTCAGCACTCAGAAGTCTAGAGTAGAAATTGTAGAAAAGAAGGCAGTTGGTTAAACAGCCCATAAGTGCAGATGGAAGAGACTGTCAGGATGCAATACTCTTCCTGCTGGAGAATGTGTCTGTAGCCCTCTTTAGTACGGTGAGATCCCCTTGAAGATGTAGGCAGAAGCAGCTGTGAATCAGTACCAGACTGAACTAAGGAGCCTCAGGAAGGAAGACATTACTTCACTAATTTGCTATGCAAAGACAGTTAGCTGGACAATCGGCAGGGCAATCAAGAACTACAGAAGAATTTCCAGTGAATCTTGAAATCTGAAGAAGTTAAAATAAAGTGCAGAGATGTCCTTAGAACTACCTGATAGCAGCAGTTTCTCTTTATCTATGCTCTGGGACTGGAAACTCCCTAGAAAATGGATACATCAGAAAATAGAAAGTATTCTAAATGAGGTCTACAGGCCTTGAAGGATCAATAGGGTACACTGTGTCTCAATGTTGTTTCTAAGCTTATAATTTTTTAAATATGTGATTATGTGGGAGTGCCAGTGTATCAAGGCCACAAAAGCTAATTATGGGGCCCATAAGGTGATTGAAAAGAGACTCTATAAGAGGCCAGTGAAAGCCGGGCGGTGGTGGTGCACGCCTTTAATCCCAGCACTCGGGAGGCAGAGCCAGGCGGATCTCTGTGAGTTCGAGGCCAGCCTGGGCTACCAAGTGAGTCCCAGAAAAGGCACAAAGCTACACAGAGAAACCCTGTCTCGAAAAACCAAAAAAAAAAAAAAAAAAAAAAGAGGCCAGTGAAGATGATAAAATACAATGATAATAGAATAGAAAAAAATGTGTCTCGATCACATATGCTAGATATGGGTGGACAAATGGGGAAAAAGTGAGATTGGTTAAATCAGAACACTAAATAGGAAAAAGCATAAGAGAAACCTTTAAAAGATTAAACCTTTTAATCTAATTAAAAATTAGTAACCGAAATACAATAGATAATTAAAATGAAAACTAGTAAAGAAAAATATAGTTGACACCACCAAAGTTAGGTATAATTCTGGGTAAACCAAGAACATCACAGCCTGGCAATGCCTGTGAATGTCATTACAAACACTCAGGGAAACTGGTCACATCTGCTTATGGGGAATAGATACAACAAAATAACCTCCATGCCAAAATGCCAGTCCAAAGAATGTCAACCAAAATAAAGTTCTTTGCATCATCAAAGGAAAGTGATAGTTATAATTCACTAATAGTTTTGCATACTCCAACCTGCAGACTACCCACATTAGCCCAGTTACAGTTCTTGATCAATGAGTCAATACAGACCCAGGATAGAATTCTGCATATCATTAGGTCATAAATCTTACAGTATTATTTTGTGCTTAATCTGTAGGGTTCTAAGTGATATTTTCCTTGTGACATTCCCATGAGATGTATGGGTATGAGTTTTGTTTCCTTATTTGAAAATGTACAAATCTCAAACATGATTGAAATTGAGTTTTTTAAGGTTGTTTTTTATTTTATTTTATTTTATTTTATTTTATTTTATTTTATTTTATTTTATTTTACAATACAATTCAGTTCTACATATCAGCCACGGATTCCCTTGTTCTTTAGTAATTTTTTTGTTTCTTCTCCTGATGATCACAAACATAGGAAATATATATTTTTTAATTTTTAACTTTATTATTTGTGAGTTACACACCATTCACCCCAATTCTGTTCACCTCCCCATCCCTCCATTCCCCCCTCACCCTGCATTGCCCTCGCACAAAAGAAAACAAACAAGCAAGCAAGCAGAGAAACAAAAACCAGAACAAAAGAAACAAAATAAACCTCTTAACTTCTCTTTCTTTCCCACCTCTCCAACACCTCTTCATTCATCCTGGAGGCATTGGGGACTCAATGTGTTATATATTATATCCTTTCATCCTATTAGCTTTACTAGCAAATGTTCATTGCAATGAGTCACTGGTCTGGTTCAAGGCACCTGGTTTCTTGTACACCGTCATCATTGGATTCTCACTGGAACTCCTCTGGGATATTCCATGGCTGCCCTTACTTGGTCTTGGAGATCCCTGCAGTATTGTTTTACGGGATCAGTCTCTTCAAAAGCTACTGCCTGTCCTAAATGGGGTAGATGTTAGGGTGGGCCCGGTTGTGGGCCTGGGTAGTAACTGAGCCAATCTTTGTGGATCAATGAGGCCACCCACGTCAGGAGGGGCAGAGTCAAATCCCCGATGCCCTTGCCTTCAGCATTGTTTCATTCCTGCCTGTGATGAGGGATGGGAATATCTTTCTGGAGTACAGGGGCCAGCTATAACAGTTTAAGATACACAATGTTTAACATGGGACAAATGAAAACTGAGTATCTCTGGAAGCTTTTTAAAGCTCCACATACCTGGCACTGAGCTTAATGAGAGTCCAGGAGCATTTCTAGGAAAATGATGCCAGTTCTTCTACCTTGTCACACAAGGGAAGATGTAAAAAAGACAAAGTGTCATCACAATGGTCATATCCATTGATATCCTGTATTCTACATGAAAATATTGTTTTAAAAATTTTGTAAAGAGTTAAGTACATAATAGAAAATACCATTTTTGTGAGTTAAACATAATTTATGTATAAGTGGAAAACAGCAATGACAATTAATGATTCACTGCTACCCCCTCAGTTTGACCTCTTTTTTGATGTTTAAAATTATATAATGTAGACGTACCATTATTTCTACTGTCAAGTACTGAACTTAGAATCAAAAACAGTGTGTGCCTCTTTAAATCCAAAAAGTGTTTAGAGGCAGAGTCAATTTTGAAGGGACTTGACCATGGCTAGTTTGGCACAAACATGGTCATCTCAGTCTATGCTAACAAAGCCATGTTGGGTAGTCTCCATCATGATTCAGCCTTCTATGAAGATTGTGTTCCTCATTTTATTTTTGTTCGCTTTATTGGTATTCAGATGCATGTTTTTAGTTTTAGAATGTTTTCATAAGGGGGTACTAGAGAGGTTGCTCAGTGGTAAGGAAATGTGTTGTTACTGTAAGGGATTTGTGTTTGGTCCCCCTGTGACTCCAATTCCATGGGGTTCTCTCACTGTATAGTGGCCCCTGCAGGTGCTGCATTCTCAAAGAGCTCATAGATGCAGACACAAACATACTTGCACACAAAATAAATATAGACATATAAATCTCTTTAGAAATAACTATTCATGAGGCCTGGGGGCAGAGACAAGCGGTCGCATGTGGGCCTGTGGTGGCAGGCCGCAGGGGTGGACAGGCCCGGGGATGGAGAGGGGCAGACGCAGCTTGGAATGGGGACACCCCTAACCACAACACCTGGGGAAGAGGCTATCTCCATGGGTTGGAACCAGGGCGAGTCTGGGCACTCCGTCTGGGGACAACCCAGGGCCCAACTGCTGATCCTGTGAAACCCAACAACTTGGAGGTGTTGGTGAGATTACCCTGCTCAGCTGAAACCCATCTGGGAGAGGATTCAGATGCCTACAGTTTGAAGTCTGAAGAAACAAGATCAGCTGAGGAGTTGACAAATGAACAAAACGTGACCTGGGAACACAGAAGAAGGTGCTACCCAGCCACTAAACCAGATCACCAGAATCATAAGTAAATAATTCACCGACTGAAATCAGCAATCCCTGAAGAAACAACCCAATAGTACCAATTTAACCAAGAACCCCTACTAAACCAAGACTAAAAATTAGAACAAGAGAGGCACTCTCAGACACAGACACCACCTGCACCGCACAGAGGAAAAGATGAGTAGACGCCAGTGCAAAAATACAGGCAACAACATAAAGACCTATATGGCAATATCAGAACCTAGTGATTCTACACCTGCAAGACCTAAACATACCATGACAGAAGAAACAGAAGAAATCAACCCTAAAAATGACTTTAAGAAGATGATAGAGGCCCTAAAAGAAGAAATAAAACATTCCCTCAATGAGGAAATAAAAACTTTCCTTAAAGAGGAAATGAAAACTACCTTAGAGAGGAAATAAAAAATTTCCTTAAAGAGGAAATGAAAAACTCTCTTAAAGAGGAAATAAAAACTTCCCTTAAAGAGGAAATGAAAAACTCCATTAAAGAGGAAATAAAAAACTCCCTTAAAGAAATGGAAGAAAAAACGAACAAGAAATGGGAAGAAATCAAATCAAACCAAGAAAAAGCAATTAAACAGATGAAAGAAACATTCCAAGATCTGAAAAATGAATTTGAGACAATAAAGAAAACACATGCTGAGGGAATGCTAGAAATAGAAATCCTGACTAAACGAACAGGAACTACAGAAACAAGCATAACCAACCGATTGCAAGAGATGGAACGGAGAATCTCTGACACTGAAGACACGATAGAGAAAATAGATTCATCAGTCAAAGAAAACACTAAAGACAAAAAAGTCGTAACACAAAACGTCCAGGAAATTTGGGACACCATGAAAAGACCAAACCTAAGAATAATAGGGATAGAAGAAAGAGAAGAATACCAACTCAAAGGCACAGAAAATATATTCAACAAAATCATAGAAGGAAACTTTCCTAACCTAAAGAAAGAAATACCTATGAAGATACAAGAAGCTTACAGAACACCGAATAGGTTGGATCCAAAAAAAAAGTCCCCTCGCCACATAATAATCAAAACACTAAACACACAGAACAAAGAAAAAATATTAAGAGCCGCAAAGGAAAAAGACCAAGTAACATATAAAGGTAAACCCATCAGAATAACACCAGACTACTCAATAGAGACTATGAAAGCTAGAAGATCATGGACAAATCTCATGCAGACACTAAGAGACCATGGATGCCAACCCAGACTATTATACCCAGCAAAACTCTTAATCACCATAGGCGGAGTAAACAAAATATTCCAGGATAAAACCAGGTTTAATCAATACCTGTCCACAAGCCCAGCCCTACAGAAAGCACTAGAAGGGAAAATTCAACCCTAATAAGCTAAACACATCCATGAAAAATCAAGCAATAGATAATCCCACACCAACATATACCACAGAAGGACAACACAACATAACCACAAAAAATAACAGGAATTAACAATCACTGGTCATTAATATCCATCAATATCAATAGTCTCAACTCACCTATAAAAAGACATAGGCTAACAGAATGGATAAGAAAACAGAACCCATCCATCTGCTGCATACAAGAAACACACCTTAACTTCAAAGACAGACACTACCTCTGAGTAAAGGGCTGGGAAAAGGCTTTCCAAGCAAATGGACCTAAGAAACAAGCTGGTGTAGCTATCCTAATATTTAGAGAAAAAGGATGTTTCAAAAGAGAAGAAGTCTTGTGGCAATGCCTCAGTCGTCCAGGTAACTACCAAAACTCGGAAATCCGCAATGGAGACTAAGGCAGCAGAGATGAAACACATAGATGTACATACAGGAAATAATAAAGAAAAAGTCAGTAAAGCCAAGAAGAACAAAAGAAAGGTGGATGCTGAAGCCCATCTGTCAGATGAGCCTGTGAACAAGGAACCAGTGACAAAAAAGAAAAAAAAAAAAGATAGAAAGCAAATCCAAAAATAGTACCGAGGTGCCAAAGTATGACAGCAAGACGGAGGAAACTAAGGGGGTCAATAAAAAGCAAAATACTTCCATCAAAAAAGGTGCAAAGAAGAAACCTCAAAAAGGTAAATCAAGTGAGAAGGGCAGCACACCTGCTCGGGAGACGCAGAGGGAGACAGCTTCTGCAGGGCATCCTTCCATGGAGCTGGCTCAGGAGGTCTCTTCCAGTCCTGCGCTCACTTGGGTGGTGGTCGCCCCTGCAGGCTCTGCTCAGCCCGGGCTTCCTTCTCCCATGGATATTGCTCAGAGTGGGCCTGTTCAGATGGGGCTGCCTTCTCCCCTGGAGCTTCCTCAGAGGGAGCTGCCTCCTCCCACGGAGCCTCTGGGATGGAGCAGCCTCTTCCCATGGAGCTTACTCAGATGGAACACTCTCCTCCCATGGAGGCTGACTGGATGGAGCCTCCTCCTCCCATGGAGCCTGCTCAGAGGGAGCCGCCTCCTCCCATGGAGTCTCAGCGGGGACATTGTCAGAAGAGGCTGCTTTGTTCTTTGGACCATGCTCAGATGGAGGTTGCTCAGACAGGGCCTCCTCACATGGGATCTGTTCAGAAGGAGCCTCCTGCTATCATGGAGCCACCTCTTCAAGTGAAACCAGTCACCAAAAGGTCTTCTCCCCGAAAAGAGAGTAACAAGGAGAAGTCGGGCATGCGGAGAGAGGTGGTGCAGCAGGAGCAAGTCCTTATTGAAGTTGGCTTGGTGCCTGTTAGAGATAACCAGCTTCTGAAGGGAAGCAGGCACGTACAGGATCTTCCAAAGGGAAACTCAAGAAGAGATGAGACACCTAAGGACCAAGAAATTGGCTCTGATGGGGAAGGAAATAAAATGGCCCCTCTCAAGAAAGTGGGAACAGAGGAAGCTGGCAAGAGTCTAGCTACGCTTGCTGCTTCCAAGGAATCTACCAGTGTCTTATCCTTGGAACAAAACTCAAATGGGTAAGGTGGTGAAACGTTACATGCTAAGTGTCAGACTGGTTCAGCTGGGCTTTGTGGAATGGAAGTGGACACTGAGCAGAACCCAGACAGTGTCCCTGTGAAAGCCTCAGCACCTGAACCGGCGTCACCATTGCCTCCTGTCCCATCACCAACCGTAATGGCCTCGCCTCCTATCACTTTGGCTGAAAACGAGTCACCGGACATTGATGAAGATGAAGGCATCCACAGCCATGATGAAAGTGACCTGAGTGATAATATGTCCGAGGGAAGTGATGATTCTGGGCTGCATGGGGCTCGGCCAGTGCCACAAGAAGCAAATTCAAAAAGTGGGAAGGAGGGGTTGGCAGTTAAAATAACCGAGGGAAGAGTTTGTCTGTATTTTCTGTGATCGGTCTTTCAGAAAGGAAACGGATTACAGCAAGCACCTCAATCGCCATCTGGTTAATGTATACTTCCTTGAAAAAGCAGCCGAGGGGCAAGAGTAGTGAGCCAGCCGGTGGAGGGCGGCTCGTCACAGTTGTTAGTGATGCCTCACTTTTAGTTTAAGGCAGTAGACACACACAAGCTTGCTTTAATTAGTGTCCAGTGCTGATTTTTAAGTGACATTATTTCCTTAGGACTGTATGTGTTACCTAGTGACTTGCAAAAACCTTAGTAAATCCTAGCGAGTTAATGTAAGAAAACAGATACTTAATCTGTTAGCTTGTGCAGTGCAGTGAAGAAAGGCGGGATGGTAGGTGATGTTCTCCGGGGTGTCTACCAGTGTGGAACCGGTCGGGTGTTCTGCCCTTTTCACTTCACTTGCTATTTTTAGTTCCTTGTTTAGGCTGATAAAAATTGGCGTAGCAAATTACTTGAAGAATTTGCCTGCTTTATATAAGTAAAGTTAGCACTTTAAGGTTTCTTTAGAGACGAGAAAAGACATTTAAATTGAAGAAAAATTTTTTCAACAGTGGACATTGTATCTGTCCAGGTAATTGCTTCCTGACTTATGGTCGATATTTTGTGCTTCTATGTTAATCAGTATGAAAAGTGATTTTTGGTGGGTTTTTAAATGTTTTTTTTTTTTATTTTGGTGCTTTACTGGCTTAAGATGTTGCACATGTTTTTTTGTTTTTCTTTTTTAATCTATGCAGTTAATTCCACCCCTAGAGATAGCATTGTGTTTAATAGTAACACTTTATACATACATGCATGTTATTTTTTTTCTTTTTGGGGGTTACTTTTAGGCTTGTTTGCCAAAGGGCCATTTTTCTTTGCTGCAGTTGTCTTTTTTGCAGAACAATAGTGTGTGCAAGTTTATGGGCAATGGAACATGCAGGTTCAATCCATTGTTTTTATTTTTTTAATCTTAACCTCTTGATCTATGCCAGAAGCAGTTTCATGTAAGTTATTTTGATGGTGAGCATATGTGTAATTCTACAGCTATCCGGGTCTGGTTTTTGCAGTAAGCCACTAGATCCCATATTGAACACAATTTAATCTCAGTATCGGCCATTAGAGTTTTTTTACTTTGCTGTTTCTACCTTATTTCTTACAGAGTAAGAAGTCATTCTTTGAAGAGTTTCTTTTTTCAATAGATGGTTGATGTTGGGATGGTTATTCAAATCAAGTGATGAGTGATGAACTCCAAGTCATCCTTGGAAATAGCAAATCTGTAGCCCAACATAATTATCCTTTAAACTAGAGAATATCACTTGTGAGAAAACCATCATGGCCACATGGCTGATCTAGAGTGGAGTGCTGAGTTCTGGCAAACAGCTGCATCTTTCTTCCAGTGAGTACCTGAACAGGGCTGATGTGAATTTTGTACAGTCCAGATTTTAAGAATCATACTCTCTCAGGGATCTCCACAAACTAGTGGGTGTCCTCGCTGCCCCTGTGAGACAGCCTCTGTATGGGGAGGCCTCACGTGACTTTGTCCCTGGTGTTCTTCTGGGGACACCTGTGTGAGAAACTGCATGCTCCAGAACCAGCTCTTGTGTCCTTTGGCCAATGCTGGAGTGTGAAATAGTCCAACATGGGATTATTCTTACTAGTAGTAAACAAAGGATGATCCCAATCGGAATCGTGACATTTTTTTTTTGATGATGGTCATGTTCTGTTTTGAAATAACCTCTGTGTATTTCATTTATTTTCTTTTACCTGGTGATCTCTGATCAGGCTTCAGATTTTGACAGTTGATGAAAGATACAACAAGCATTAATGTGTGGGTGAAAAGCTTGGTGAAATTCTGAGTCAAGTTTTAGTTAAAGTTGGTTGAACTTGGGATTGACTGGGAGGCCAAAGATTTAAAAAGCAGAAGATTCTCTCAAGACACAAGTTGTGTGATAATAGTGTGTTTTGTGTGTGTGAATGAGAATTTGTAAATGTTGAATTCTAGGCTCCGACAATCATTGTCTGTGCAGATCAAGCTGCAAGTATTTATGTTTTAAAACTTAAATTATAAAGCTAGTTACGTCTTTCTAACAACTAGTTTTAATGTTTATGAGCATATTTTACCTACATTACCTTTTCAGGATGTTGAGAAAGATACATCACAAGCACAGGCTGGAGGCTGGGGGCTAGATGGTTTTGAGGAAGAGGTCTTGGTCGACTCTTTCATAGAGCAAAGGGAAGCAATGCCTTCTGGGAAATGAGCTAAGTTTTAATCTAGTCTTTAAGATTAGAAGTCAAAAACAAAAATATTAAGGAAATGAAAACCTAATTGATGTTTGAAGTATTGTTATGTGGAATTGAGTGGGACTTTTGAGGCCTTTCTTCCAGAAAACAAGGACTTGGTTGTCAAACCTTGGTGCCATGTAGTTGTACTTGAATCATTTCAATGGAAAGTGTCTTAGTGATTGGAACTTCTAGTGCAGTTTGGAGTTCTTCCATTTGAAAAATGTGATATTTGCATGGGATTGTTTGAATCTTGTTTTCTAGTCCCTCCCCATCACCACCCTCATAGTCTGAAGGTAGATTTTTTTCTTGATAAAGGAATAAAAAAAGTGAACATCTTGTTTGTAAATAGGTATCTAGTAACTAGTGGTAAACTTGAAATGGTAGAATTCTTTAAAGCCTAATTCTAGGTAGCCTTAAGGAAATGTATCTTAATTATTTTTGAACCTGTATTCACCTTGTTTTTTTCAAATATCTTAAGTTATATTTTCTTTTTCAGAGCTGCTTCTTATTTGGGGCTATTTTTTTTTTTAAATTGAGGCGTAATTCATAAAAGGGTATATTGTTTTGATGAGACTTTTTACAACTGTGGCTGGATGTCTTTCTTTAGTCTTCCAAGAAGGGCCATTTTACTTTTTTAGAGTTACTTTTTAAAGTCATGAGGTCAACAACTTGGACTACTATGCATGTAAGTGCTAATGCAAATTAAAGCCCAAGTTGACCTCCAGCAGCAGTTCATTCTATGTTGACAGTGAGAGAACACTTTGCCTGTTAGGATACTGTTACTCGTGGACTGAAATGCTGAAGAAACCCCTCCCCCTATTTTGTTGTTTGCAAAAATCAAGGTATATTCTAGGGTTTCCTGGTTGACCTCAACAGATAAACTGAGATGATAGTCTTAGTTCAGAAATGATCTAAATGTAGATTTATAGTCTATGCGTACAGCTGGCTAAGTGAGATCACTTTCACAGTTCTGCATGTATCCCATCGGCTCCTCATTAGTCACTGAACTCTTAAAACTGGTATTGTAACATTATCACAATGTTTTGCGCCAATTTTATAAACTTTACAGTGCAATATGTGTTCCTTTTCTGAGGCAAACCAAAGGTATATTTCTCAAGATTCTGCTGCTATCAGCAGCATTGATGGAGGATTTTTTATACATTTGTAATAGATAGAAATAAACCAGAAAAAAAGAAGAAGAAAAAGTGGTGGAGGAAAGGTGAACACTACAAGAATACTCAAAAGGGCTAAGAGTTGCAAACACCAAGAATGGCTTTGCATAGTAAATGGAATAGAACAGCTCTGAACTATTGCTTACTTTTCCTGGTTTGGTCTGACAGAATGACTGAATGCTTTTGTACAAAAATCAGAGCCTTAAAAACAAGGATTTGGTGAGATTGTAAAATGGTGTGCCACTTAGGCAAAACAGTTTGGTGGTTGGTCAAAATGCAAAACATTGTTACTCTGTTACTCAACAATTTTACCCTTAGGAATATATCCTCAAACTACTGAAAATGTGCACCTATGAAACATGTACATGAAGGTTTACAGCAGTGTGTTGCTAATAGTAAAAAACTTAAAACAACTCAAATAGCTATCAAATACTGGAGAGAAATAAAATGTGGCTTATTCATACAATAGAATATTATTAAGACATAAAAATGAATGAGAAACTGACAGATTAAATGACTTTGGTGAACCCTCATAATTTCATTTGTAGATCTTTCCATTTCTAATTTATAAATACATTTGGGGTTATAAATTATAAATGTACTGCCTCCTGTCAACATTGTATACTTCTATTTGATGATTTCTGTGTCAAACATTATATGGAAATGTTTCCAAGTAATTTTCTGTATTAACTGTGAATGAATAGAACAAAATAAATTGCCTGTGATGGAAAAAAAGAAATAACTATTCACTTTGACATGAAGGTTTATCTCATTGGAAATGTCAAGTTCCATTGCTTCTGAGCTTTGAGTAAAGTGCAGTGTTCTCAGTGCCATCTGACCTGACAGAAAACTGTCCCTTCTCCCAGTTTGATTTCAGAAGCACAAGATGGACATGATGTTTATGATGCACAAGAAGTATAAAATGTTGTCAATACACGGGTAAAGGCTATAGTTGATAATACAGAGGAATTACTAACACTGTTAATCTGTACAAAATATGACATGAAACACTAATATGTGATTAACAAAAGATAGCATGAGAAGAACATTAAGTTCCTAAACATTTCTTTTTAAAGTGAGCATGTACTTGCTGATTTTTTATAATTTTTCATGACTGGGTATCACTATGTAGCTGTGGCTGCCCTCAGACAAACTACATAGATCCTATTGGGCTCAAATTCACAGAGAGATGCCTTCCTCTGCCTCAAAGTCCTGGAATGAAAGATTTTCACCACACATCTGGCTTATTTGCTTATTCTTATATTAATGAATCTATTACAATGTTATTTATGATGCATTCAAATATAGGAGATGCATGTGAGAAAATAGAGTGCAATCTGAATAATGTGAAACCTTAAATATTGGCTAGAAAGATATAGCATACTAAATGATAGTACCCAATTAATTGACAGAACCCTGGAACATCATGAATAAAGCTCTGTCTTCTTTCAGCAATAAGGATAACTTATTAATGAGTGAAGACATGCCATCCAATCATGCTTAATAATAGGGTGTTATGAAACCAGAGGAAATAACCCAAGATACACTTGGTACTAACTGTCCTTGTCTGATGCTCATACTGGACCTTCCCTTCTATTTTCCATTTTCAAGTTCAAGAGGTAGAGTCTTCAAATCAGTCATTTTAGCAATGGCCGTTCAATACAGATTCAGTTATTGCTTCTATAACCAGATAATAAATTTAATGTCACATATGAACTTTTTACTTCACAAACCTAGTCACATCTTGTACTTCCCAGGGAAATGTGCTTCTTATAATTCCATTCTAATATTTACTAGGACATGAACCTATGGTAAATTCAACTAAAATAATAATACTGAAAAGAGAGTCTACATATCATGTTAGCTGAGGTGAATTATTGTATTTTCTTATTACCACAATGCTTCAGTACTTTCATAGATGGGCTGCATTGTGCTGGTGTTACCCAAAGTCACCCTTGGTGGGGGACGTATATTACATTAAGAAAAAAAAAAGACAAGGTTAGAAACGCTTTGATCTGTCTGACTCATCTCTTACTTATGCAGTTATTCTTGTGCCTTCTTTGTCTAATCCATAGATTTCTATCCCCTATCTCATTACCAGACAGGAACACTTACTCAGACCTTCCTTCTTTGTTGACGCTGCCAATCAGAATAAAGTACAAAGCACTCACCTAGCTTATTGTTTCTGCAGGATGGTGGGACGATCATAGGGTAGATTTAGTCTTATTTATAAGCATCACTGTGGGAGAGTTATAGCAAGGCAGATGGAGAGGTCTGTGACTGTGACCTTGCCTCCCTCTAGAACTGCAATTTTCATTTCAACTGCGGTGGCAATGCCAGGGACAGAGTTCGCTTTGGGAGACTAGATCATTTATGAAAAAGTTCTCATTGTTAATTAGTAAAGACCCTTTAGAGTTCCTAATGATAGAGATAAGGTGTATTGAAGAGACACTGAGTTTTCATGATCCCTGAAGGCTCACCAGGGCACCTGGGAAAGGAGCTAGAAACTTTGAGTTCAGATTTATGAGAAAGTTAGAGAAGTCTCTGTGTCTCTTTAGATTCCACACTTCACTGACTTCTTCCAAAACAAACAAACACAGTTAACTTTTAGAATATCTATATCATATGTTACATAAAACTTTTGAGGGTTTTATATATGCATATGTGTTTTAGTCAAGTCTACAAATGATTTTCTCCTTTCAATTCCCTTTTTATCCACAGACTAAATTTCTTTCAATTTTAATGTGTTCCTTAACACAAGAAAAAAAAACAAACTTAAAAATCAACACATCTACTTAGTGACACTACTATGTGCCTAGTAGAATGGCATCTATGGAATCTTGAGTAGTCTCTAAAAGTTACATATCTGACACATTATAATCCAGAAACCATCTGTGGCCATTAGCACTTCAGCTAAGAGTGGGACTTCCTGAACACCTCCACTCTACTTGTATTTTTCTAGACTGATCTGTTGCAGGTTTTGTGCTTAGGGTCATAACAAGCAAATTCCCAAGTACAAGGGCATGTTCTATCTGGACAAAACCAGTTTTCTTGGAATCACCTACCACCAGAAATGTTCTACCATGCTTTTTGCCTCTTCTTTCATGATGATCCTTAGTTTTTGAAGGAAGAGTGCTGTGGTATAATGCTTTTGTACACTGGTTTAATAAAATGTTGATTGGCCATGAGCCAGGCAGGAAGTATAGGTGGAATAAACTGACAAGGAGAATTCTGGGAAGAGGAAGTCTGGGTGTGGATCAGCCCACCATCCAGGGAGCAGCATGTAATGGCACAAAGGTATCGCCATGGAACATGTAGTAACATATAGATGAACAGAAATAGGTTAGTTTAAGTATAAGGACTAGTCAGTCCTAGGCTTGAGATAATGGCCAAGCAGTTTTAATTAATATTAAGCCTCTGTGTGATTATTTTATAACAGGCTGCAGGATTATTGGTGAGAAATTTGTCCCGGCTGTGGGCCAGGTGGGGCATAGAAAAAATTTAGCTACAGATGAGGTATTATAAAGATATCCCATTTTTAGCTGGACCCTCCAGCATATCTTATTCTCAGTACCTTTCATCCTCTGGACCTCTGTGTCAACCCCACAGACTGAAAAAGGTAGCTTCTCTAATAAGAGTTGAGAGATATAGCAATCAATAGGTATAAAGATAAAAGCAGCCAGGCAGTGGTGGCACATGCTTTTAATCCCAGCACTTGGGAGGCAGAGCCAGGTGGATCTTTGTGAGTTTGCAGCCACCCTGGTCTACAGAGCGAGATCCAGGAATAGTGCAAAGCTACACAGAGAAACCTTGTCTCAAAAAACCAAAAAAAGAAAGAAAGAAAAAGAAAAAAGATAAGAGCTTAATAAACAGTTAGGTATTTGTTCTTTTACCAGATTAATAGTACTAGGTTCTTCCCAGGTGATGAACGAGTCTGACTCTATTCTAGAATTGGTAGCCAACTTTTTACAATGTCAAAATAAGTTCATTTCTATTTACTTTAAAACTCAAATCTCTGGTTTCTGGAATTTGACTTGTTACACACCTCCACTTTATTTTGACCTCCATCCTTTCCCAAACCACAAGATTTTCTGCCAGTTAATCTTCAGCTGTTGCCTGCTCCTCCTGTACTTTGCTTGTAAGGTTCCTATGCTGTCAAATTCCTCAGGCATTCCGAAGATTTTGATTTTCCCCTATAAAAGGAGTATAGAAATTTATCTTGTGGCTGTTCTACTAAGCCTCACATTAGGGAACACAGCTGCTGGGCCAGCTTTGCTGTGCACAGAAGTAAAGCCTGCTTAATTCGATCAAAATTATGTTTGGGCAGTGGGAAGTGGTAATGCTTGCCTTTAGTCCCAGCATCTGGGAGGCAGAGGCAGTGGGATGTTTTTGAGTTTGAAGCCAGCCTTGTCTTAAGAGGGAGTGCCAGGACAGCCAAGGCTACAAAGAGAAACTCTGTCATAAAATAGCAAACTAATAAAAGCAACAACATCAACAAAATTTAGTTTAATATCATTATACTGATGGTATTTTTATTTATTCAGTGGATTTACCACTGGATATATGTACTCCATAGCCACATGTTGTAGCATGAGTCTTAAAAGTTTTTACTAAGCTGGGCGGTGGTGGTGCACGCCTTTAATCCCAGCACTCAGGAGGCAGAGCCAGGCGGATCTCTGTGAGTTCGAGGCCAGCCTGGACTACCAAGTAAGCTCTAGGAAAGGCACAAAGCTACGCAGAGAAACCCTGTCTCAAAAAACCAAAAAAAAAAGTTTTTACTAATAAAATGAAACCTGAGTCCAGTTATTGGGGTAAATGCTTGTAGATCAGAAAGACAGAACAAGCCACAGCTACCCTGCCAATTCCTCAGTTTGTCCTGTTTCCTCAGACTGGAAGCCTCTGAGTCCTCATCCAGAATGAATCTCAGCTGAACTGTGTTGCTCAAAGGCCTGATTGCTTAACCAGGCCAAATGCTTAACCAGGACAAATGCTTCTAGTTTCTGGTCCTCACACCTTATATACCTTTCTTCTTTCTACCACCACTCCTTGAGATTAAAGGTTTGCTTTCTGGGATTAAAGGTGTGATGAGTCACTATGCCTGGCTGTATCCTTGAACACATGGATTTCTGCCTCTGGAATGCTAGAATTAAAGGCTTGTGCTACCACTGCCTATCTTTTATATTTAATATTGAGGCTGCTCTCTCTCTGACCCCAGATAAGTTTATTAGCATGCACAATATTTGGGGGAATACAATACCACAACATATTCTTGTCCATGTTAATACCCCAATGCATAGGTTCCATCGTGGGAAGTGAATCTTGAGTTCTTCATGAAATTGTTAGTTACTCCCATGATGTTCATGACCCTGTTGCACCAGGTTTGCTGTTGTTAGGGTTACCCTGGTAGATTCCATTGTGTTTTCATGGCACTGTATTAGCACTTCTGAAATGTGCCCCCAATTCTAGTAGTTTCTCCCATTTTTCTCCCTTCCTCCCCACAAATTGATGACTACTGATCCCAACTCCACCGCATGACAATAAATGTGTGAAATCTATTCTATTTTCCCTTTACAGGGAGATCCTTATGTCCTCATTAATTTCACTGTGTTTCTTAGCCTCTCTGAGTCTATGGATGATAGCATGATTATTTTTTATGTTACAATCAATATCCATTTATAAGTGAGTAAATACCATGTTATTTTTCTGGGTCTTGATTGCCTCATCAGGATGATTTTTTTTTTCAAGATTATTTTTTTTTTCAGATGGCCTGCAAATTTCACAATGTCATGTTTTTTTTCTTTTTATTAAGATTTTTGTATTTGTTGTACATATCAATCATGGATTCTCTATTCTCCCTCTTCCCACCCTCTAGCCTCCCCCCTCCAAACCACCCCCCATTCCCACCTCCTCCAAAGCAAGGTCTCCCATGGGGAGTCAGCAGAGCCTGGTACATTCAGTTGAGGAAGGTCCAATCCCCTCCTCCCTGCACCAAGGCTGAGCAAAGTGTCTCAGTACTGGCACTAGATTCCAGAAAGCTGGCTCATGCACTAAGGACAGGTCCAAGTCTCACTGTCTGGGTGCCCCCTAAACAGTTCAAGCTAAACAGCTGTCTCACTTATCTAGAGGGCCTAGTCCAGTTCCATGGGGGCTCCTTAGCTACTGGCTTACCATTCATGTGTTTCTGCTAGTTTGGCTATTTGTCTCTGTACTTTTTCCAATCATGGTCTCTATATCTCTTGCTCATATGATCCATCTCTTCTCTCATCGATTGGACTCCTGGAGCTGTGCCTGGTTCTTGGTCATGGATCTCTGCATCTGCTTCCATCAGTCACTGAATGAGGCTTCTATCATGACAGTTAGGGTGTTTGGCCATCCAATCACCAGGGTAGGTCAGCTCAGGCAGCCTCTCGACCATTGTCAGTAGTCAATAGTGGAGTCAGCTTTGTGAATTTCTCTGGACCTCTCTAGCATTCTGATTCTTCCTATTTCCATGGTGTCTTCATTTATCAAGGTATTTCTTTCCTTGTTCTCCCACTCTGTTCTTGATCCAGCTAGAACCTCTTGCACTCCTAAGCTCTCTTGCCCTCCACCCCGACCCTTGCCCTCCATTACCTCCCCTCACCCTGAGTTTGCTTATGTAGATCTCATTTATTTCTCTCTTGCTGGGCAATCCCTGTGTCTTTCCTAGAGTCCCCTTTACTAGCTAGCCTCCCTGGAGATGTGAATTG
This sequence comes from Peromyscus maniculatus bairdii, assembly GCF_049852395.1. Lineage (NCBI taxonomy): Eukaryota > Metazoa > Chordata > Mammalia > Rodentia > Cricetidae > Peromyscus > Peromyscus maniculatus. Next base: position 18,761,075 of record NC_134852.1, read on the forward strand.
CAGTCTGGTTTTCCTTTGCTTTATATCTATTATCCATTTATGAGTGAGTACATACCATGTTTGTATTTCTGAGTCTAGGTTACCTCACTCAGGATGATTTTTCTAGTTCCATCCATTTGCCTGCAAACATCATGATGTGATTGCTTTTCTCTGCTGAGTAGTAATCCATTGTGAATATGTACCATAGTTTCTTTATCCATTCTTCAGTTGAAGGGTATCAAGGTTGTTTCCAGGTTCTGGCTGTTACAAACAATGCTGCCATGAACATAGCTGAGTATGTGTCCTTGTGGTGTGATTGAGCACTCCTTGGGTAGATGCCCAAGAGTGGTATAGCTGGAAAGATTGATTCCTAGTTTTCTGAGAAAGTGCCATACTGATTTCCACATTGGCTATACAAGTTTGCATTCCCATCAACAGTGGAAGAGTGTTCCCCTTGCTCCACATCCTCTCCAACATAAGCTATCTTCAGTGTTTGTGATATTAGCCATTCTGATGGGTGTGAGATGGTATCTCAGAATCATTTTGATTTGTATTTCTCTGATGACTAAAGATGTTGAGCAGTTCCTTAAATGTCTTTCAGCCATTTGAGCTTCTTCAGTTGAGAATCGTTTAGCTCTATAGCCCATTTTTAATTGGACTGTTAGGTATTTTGATGTATAGTTTCTTGAGTTTTTTATATGTTATGGATATTAGCCCTCTCTAAGGTGTGGGATTGGTAAAGATCTTTTCCCATTCTTTAGGCTGTTGTTTGTCTTATTGACCATGTCATTTGCCCTGCAAAAACTCAGTTTCAAGAAGTCCCATTTATTAATTGTTGCTCTCAGTATCTGTGCTACTGGTGTTATATTTAGGAAGTGATCTCCTATGCCAATGTGTTCAAGAATACTTCCTAATTTCTCTTCTATCAGATTCAGAGTAACTGGATTTATGTTGAGATCTTTGATCCACTTGGACTTAAGTTTTGTGCACAGTGACAGATATGGATCTATTTGCATTTCTACATGTTGACATCCAGTTATGCCAGCACTATTTGTTGAAGACACTTTCTTTTTTCCATTGTACAGTTTTGGCTTCTTTGTCAAAAGTTAAGTGTTCATACATGTGGGATTAATGTCAGGGTCTTCATTTGGCTTCCATTGGTCAACATGTGAGTTTTTATGCCAGTACCAAGCTGTTTTTATTACTGTAGATCTATAGCAGAGCTTGAAGTTAAGAATCATGATGCCTGCAGAGATTATTTTATTAAAAAGGATTCTTTTGGCTACCCTGGGTTCTTTGTTTTTCCATATGAAGTGGTGTGTTGTTCTTTCTGGGTCTGTGAAGAATTGTGTTGGTATTTTGATGGGGATTGCATTGAATCTGTAGATTGCTTTTGGTAAGGTTGACATTTTTACTATGTTAATCCTACCTATCCATGAGCATGGGAGATCTTTCCATTTTCTGATATTTTCTTCAATTTCTTTCTTCAAGGACTTAGAGTTCATGTCATATAGGTCCTTCACTTGCTTAGTTAGAGTTACCCCAACATATTTTATATTATTTGTGGCTATTGTAAAGGGTGATGTTTCTCTAATTTCTTTGTCAGTTCATTTGTCATTTGTATATAGGAGGGCTATTGTTTTTGAGTTAATCTTGTATACTGCCACATTACTGATGGTGTTTATCAGCTGTAAGAGTGATATCACTTTTTAACAGCAGAGTAATACTCCATTCTGTAAATGTACAACATTTTCTTTATCCCTTCTTTATTTGGGTGACATCTAAGTTTTTCTAGCTTCTGACTATGATGAGTGAAGCTGTTATGAACATAGTTGAGCAAGTGTCCTTGTGATGTGATGAAATATCGTTGGGTATATGCCAAGGAGTGTTATGGTCTTGAGGTAAAAACTTTCCCAATTTTCTAAGAAACCAACATATTTATTTCAATAGTGGCTATACAAGTTTGAACTCCCACCAGCAGTGGAGGGTTGTTTCTTTGCTCTACATCCTCACCAACATAAGATGTCAGTTGTGGGATTGATCTTAGCCATTCTGATAGGTAAAAGATAGTGTTTATGACTCATTTTGAATTGCATTTCACTGATGGTAAAGGATGTTGAACATTTCTTTAAGTGTTGCTCATCCATTCCAGATTCTTCTGTTGAGAATTCTGTTTAGTTCTGTACCCCATTTTTAAATAAATTATTAGTTTGTTGATGTTTAATTTCTTGATTTCTTTATATATTTGTGGTATCAGTGCTTTGTTAGATGTGGAGTCTTTAATGCTGAGGTATATTTTTTGTAAGCAGCAGAAGGATGGATTCTGTTTGCGTATCCATTCTGTTTGCCTATTTTTTTTATTAGGAATTTAGTCTGCTCATATTGAGAGATATTAATGAACAATAATTGTTAATTATTGTTATTTTGTTATTGTTGTTTGTGGTGTTGGTGGTTTTTTTTTGTGTGTGTGTGATTGTGCATGTCTGTGTGTGATTGCACTTTGTGCATTTTTTAGGTGTGAGATTATCTATTTCCTGTGTTTTGTTGGTCTACTTAAATTTCTTTTGTTGTTTTCCTTCTAGTAATCTCTATAGGGATGGATTGGTGGGTATATACTGTTTAAATTTACTTTGTCATCAAATATCTCATTTTCTCCATATATAGTAAATGAAAATTTTGCTGGGTATGGTAGTGTGTGCCTGTATCCATGGTCATTTAGAGTCTCCAGGACATCTGTCCAAGCCCATCTGGCTTTTAGTCTCCATTGAGAAGTTGGGTGTAATTCTAACAAGTGTGTCTTTATATGTTTCTTGGGCTCTTTCCCTTGAAGCTTCTAATATGTATCCTTATTCTACATGTTTAGTGTTTTCATCATTATATGGTGTGGGAAATTAAGTTTCTGATCAAATATATGAGGTATTCTGTAAGCTTCTTGTAGCGTTACTGGCCTGTCTTTTCTTAGGTTAAGACTCTTTCTTCTGTGATTTTGTTAACTATATTTTCTGGATTTTTGACCAGGGATTCTTCTTGTTTTGTTTCTATTATTCTTGGGTTTGTCAATCTCTGTATTTGCCAGATATCTTGGAAGTTTTGTGATAGGAATTGTTTAGATTTAATATTTGCTTTGACTAATGAATCTATTTTATCTATCATATCTTCAACATCTGAGCTTTTCTCCCCCATTTCTTGTGTTCTGTTGATATTTGTCTATACTTCCTGTTCACTTACCCAGATTTTCTATTTCCAGAAATCCCTCAGTTTTCATTTTCTTTATTGCTTCTACTTTTGATTTTTATGTCTTGAAAAGTTTCCTTGGCCTGGTTGTTTTTTTCTTTACTTTCTTGGCTTTATTTAAGGGACTTATTGATTTCCTCCAGTTCTTTGTGTTTTCTTGGATTTCTTTAAGGGATCTTTTCATTTCCTCTTTAAGAATCTCTATCATCTTCATAAAATTGTTTTTAAGGTAGTTTTCTTGTGCTTCAAATGCATTGGGATATTCATGTGTTGCTACAATAGGATAGCTGGCCTCTAGTGGTGAATTATTACACAGATGTTGTCAATTGTATTCTTTCACTGGCATTTATGCATCTGGACTTGGGTTGATTTTAAGTCTAGGTGCTGATTTCTGAGTTTGTTTTTGATGGGTGAGTGTTTATTTCTTTGTTTCTGTTATCTCTTTGGTCTTCTGTCCTTTGTGGCCTTGGTTTCTCACAGCCAGTGTGACCTCTGATCAGGGGCAATTTTCCCTGATCATAGGTCACACTGCCCCCACAAGTTGGGGGCTGTCCTGTCTAGCTTAGCCTTTGGTTCATCATGGAGCCTCTGTTCTTCTGAGTGTTGTGGCCTGTAGCTGAGAAATGGAAATCTTCAGGGATTGTAGGCAGAGGCCTGACCACTGGGAAGTTATTGAGATGAGAGAGGGCAGGCCTTGAAGGGAGATTTAGGTAGCTGAATCTAGTGAGTGGGTCACTTCAGCTGGCATGTGGGTCAATCATCTCTTTTCAGAATTGTATGGCCTGTACATGAATAGAGGAAATTCAAAAAAGTTTGTCATGCCAGAGTTGGGAACAATCCTGCTTCTGGGCCAGTAATGGGGTTAGAGGAAGTGGGTGGTAGAATAAGTCTTAGGGAGCCAAACCTAGGTATTAAGGTAGTTCAGCTGGCAAGTATGACAGTCACCAGTTCTTCTGACCACTGGTATGATCTGCAACTGAGAAGCAGAAGTCCACTGTGGTACACAAGTTAATTTTATAATGATGGGATAAAAATCTGGGGGAAAAAATTAAAAAATATGATCCTTATTGTAAAACAGATTCTTTAAATTTTATAACATGTATTTTTGGTTTTGAAACTTAACTATAGTTACATCATTTCCTCTTTCTCTTTCCTCCAAAGAGCCCTTCCTATATATACCACTCAATTGCTCCCAAATTAAGACCCTCTCTTTGTTTAACTGTACACACACACACACATACACACACACACACACATGCATACTCATCCACACCTCCACACATACAACATTTATAAACAGAACCTAATTTGCCCATAAAGTATTACTTGTATGTATATATTACTTTCCATGGCTGATTAATTGGTATTGCATGATCAATTGATAGGATCTTCCCTGGAGAAGACTATTTCTTGTCTTCTCAGTATTCTTTGGTTGTATGAAGTTGTCTGTCTATGGTGGGGCCTCATGAGATTTACCCCTTCAATTTTTGCATGTCTATCAATATCACCCTTGTTTAGGTCTTATTTTGGAAGCCACATTGATGAGACTTTAAGGGTGAAGTTTCTCTGATATTTCTAGATGTACTATCACAGAAATCTTCCTGTTCCTCTGGCTTTTGTAATCTTCCCAACCTTTCTTACACTATGATCCTTGAGGCTTAGGCAAAGTTGTTATATTGTAGAAGTATCAGATAAGGCCAGGCAACACAGGGCCTCTTGTTTTCAGCATTTTTGTTTGTTCTAGTTCTCTCTAATGGACTCCGTCTGTTGCAAGCCACATTTCTCTGATGAGGTGCAAGGCCTATGCTTATCTGTAATTATAAGGTTAAGAATTTGCAATGCAGTCAGGAATCATGCTGGTTTAATAATATGGTAGTACGAAATTCTCCTCTAATACCCATGACCTCATTATTTATAATTAGTTGGCTCAGTGTCAAGCACAAGAAATGAATTCCCTCTACAATGCAAAAATATTTCAAATTTTTTATGCAGCCATTATATACCTGAAACAAAGGCCAGACAAAAATGTATTTTGGCACAGACTTGCTCTCTTAAGGATTCTACCACCAATTGGTGCATGGTAAATTGGAATAACCATTATCCATATGAGCTAGGTTAAAGAGGATTGGCAAAGCTTCCCTTTGGATTCTGAGAGTTCGTGAATAAATGACCTGTATGTGAGAAAACTGACAAGTAGACTTCCTCAGCTCAGATATTAATAGCCTGTGACTGCTCACATACAGACACCTGCTATGGAGAAAAGTCTCATTTTGCCATGGGTTGTACTTAGTGAATATGATGAGGTACCAGGTTGCAGTGGTAGCTGTATAAGAGAACACCACTCCATCTAAAATCCATTGTATGTGTGTCTCTGAGTCTGTCTTTTCTGCATTCCTTTACCCACTTAGTCAGGATTCTAGGACACAAGCTGCATGAGACCTGACTAAGGGCTCAGAGCACAAGCCAGCTCCTCAGCGGGCTTCAAATAAGAGCAAAATGAAACACCCAGCATGTTGTTCTTTCAGGTATTTTGTCTCCAGCTTTAGAAAAGTAACTTGAGCAAACTTACTATACCAACATTACTGAGAAGTATAAAGCATTATTTAATAAGCTAGCAACATAATCTGTTTAAGGTGTTATACTTCTATAGAATTTAATCAAGAATTTCTAGAAAGCAACTTAAAGAGCAGAGACAAATTATCAACAATGATCAACAGATAAGAGCATACCCAATATATATTTTAAAATTGTGAATCCTGATCCTTTAGTTAACCTACCATGAAAATCAAACATTCATCCAAACATTTATTATACAATCAAAGGAGAAGAACATCCTCTATACACTGAATGATTAATATCTCTGGAAACTCAAATTGCATTGACTTAGCATTCCATGTCCTGACCGAAACCATTCTTCACCAGAAGTTGAGCCCATTTAAACTTCCTCTTTCTCACATGAAGGGAATACTAATAATGAGTTATTCCTATCGTAAGGGGAAAACAGAAAATATTTCCCAAGAAAGGATCTCTAATATTGAGTAATTCCCACTCTGAGGGAAAAATAAAAAACATTTAAAGCAAAGTTAAGCAACCAGACAATAGAAGTCAATACTCTGGGCTTGCTGCTCAGGCTGCTGCAGTGAGCCCACCTGTTGATTCTTTGTAATTCAGATGCCTGTGCTCCCAGGTAGAAAGAGTTCAGAATTTTAGCTATCCTGTAATTTTTATATCAGAAAGAGCCTTTTCTTCCTCTATTACTACTGGGAAGAGGCTTTTTTCTTTCCTTTATTTTTCTTTTACAGGGCCTATAATCTTAAAGCCCAGTTTTAACATTTTTACCCTTTTTTACAGAAAAATCCTTTTTTCTTGATTAAAATTTTCTCCTTTTTCTATTTGAAAATTTTCTTTTATTTCCTTTCCTTCCCTCTTCCCTGTTGGAAGATTTCTTTTTTATTTTTTTCCTTTCCCTTTTATCTATTGAGAAAGGTCTTTTTCTTGACTTATTTCCTATTTCAGGAACAATTGTATTTCTATCTTTAAAAATTGTGCAGTTACCACTTTTTATTTTGACAATCATTAGCAACTGTACATTTTGTTGCTCCTGAGATGGGGAGTTTAAATTCCCCATGACCCTGCCAATCCTAGAGTCTTCTTACCCTGAGAGTGCACCCTCTAGCTCTTAAGGCAGCCAGCTCCTCTGTCCTTCTTCAGATTCTTTGTCCTTCTTCAAGCCCCACATTGGATGCCAAATGTAACTGTGTGTTGTGGCATAGCTCCGTGGGTCCAGGAAAAAGACTCAGAAGAATCTTAAGGATGAATCTAGCCTTTCATGGCTGCAAGGGGGTTCAGCCTCAAAGAACTGAAACCTCTTCCCTTTGCCTCAGTCATTTCTATTTCTCTCTATTACAGTTTAGCCAGATAATTTTCATATGCTCAAAATAACCTTAAATGGAGCTCCCAACAATACAACGCCAAGTGCAAATTCCTCAATTTCTCAGGTCCCATGGTTTTCCAGGTTTCCTGAACCGAGGTTTACATAGACATGTGTATCCTTAGGAGACTCTGAGACAAGATTCTCATAGAGGACAAGAGAAACAAAAGATGTCTGCTAAACAAAAGATGGACTAGAGCTAGATGCTACTCTCTGGAGCCAGGTCAGGTGTAGCTTACCAGGAATGCACCCACATTTCTTATTATATTTTATTGTGTTAAGTGTTTTTTAGTTATCTTTCTGAAGCCTATTTTTTCTAATGAGAAACCAAAAGGGAATAGATTTATATGGGAGAGGATGTGGGTGTAACTAAGAGGAGTAAAGTGAGAGGAAACTGTAATCAGGTAATATAGTATGAGAAAAAAATCTATGTGTAATAAACGGGAAAAAGGAAAGGATGCTATCTAACAAAATTCAAGATTACCTCATAAACATCATTTGTTTTTAATCAGTTTTGGTACAAAGTGAGAGATAGTAGTCATAATTTTGTTCTATGTGGCTAAAGAAGATGATCATCTTCACGGAACTTGCTGAGGAGTGTGGCTATAAGGTTAAGAAAAGCCAGTTTTTTGTTTGTTTGTTTGTTTTCTGGTGCAGCTGAAATCAAAGTATCTGGGAAATGATCAATGAAGAAGATTTCTGGTCCTGGAGCATGCTAGAGCAGCTGTCATGGGACAAGGTCCACCAAGACCACAATATATGGTCCACCACGGTTTCAGTCTACCTTGCATTTAGAGTGCAGCAAACAGGCAGTCAAGATTCCATGAGAGGAAGAGAGCCACAAGAAACTTAGCCCTGTTGGCAACAACTTACTGGATTCTTTGTGCATCATCTGGGCAAAGGAAAAATTCTACTATCTGAAAGCTGAGGATTACAGTGTGCTAAACACAGTATCATCAGCTCATGTAGGCTTCTATTTCAACCATCTGACAAAATTCCCATACTCATTTTTAGCAGTATTAGGAAGACTAGATGCTAAAACCTTAACTTTCTTTGATGGATTCATAAGGTAATAATTGAGTAAAATGTGGAAGATAAGAAAAACTTATATTTTACATTGTTATGATAAAATTATGAGAACATTTTTTTCTCAACCATACCAAACTGAATATGGACAAAACTGAGTAATGTCTCATAAGAACAAAGGGTCCAAAACATGGAAAACACAGAGAAGTGAGGCGAGAAATGTACACCAGCCACCAACTGGGATTATACAATAGAGCAATGCAGCCTCGAAAGATGGTGGAGAGAGTATAAAAAACCAGGAAGGTAGACACCAGAACCAGGATGTTCTGGGTTGCTCTCGACTCAGGGGAATTTCTACTAGAACCATGACAGCTACGGATATTTTGAACCCTCTGCTTGTGTCTGTAGAGAATGACAATCATTGAGGCACTGGACCAGGTGATGAGCACAGCAAAAAATAATTCAGGGCATATCACCAATGTTGTATAGAGTGAGTCAATGGTTTCATCATGTCCTGTAGTAGAGCAATATCCAAAATCTCGATTTCTTGTCATGTTTTTGCTATTTGTTTTGATAAATTTGTACATAAGAAAAATGAAACGTATTACCATGTAGAATACCCAGAGTAGGGAAATGGAGCAGCCAATGTACTTTGAAGCTTTGACTTTGTTATCATTCCAAAAGGATTTCCTGGGACTGATGGTCATGGCCTGGAAGACACTCAAGAGGCAGGTGGTGCCAATGGACACACTTCGAGCAAATCCTTGAATGTACAGTAGGAGCTCACATCCAAAATCATTCAAGAACTGCTTTAATCCCCAAACTACCATTGTTTGGGGCACTCCTGCAGAGAGAATAACCAAGGCATTGGCTGCCATTAGATGCACGAGAATCAAATCTGTGGGTTTTAATGTGTGTTCTCTGTAGTAACGGTCTAGACAGTAGAACATAAGAAAGAGATTTCCTAGAATTCCAGTGGTAGTTTGTGATAAGAAAATGATTCTGATAGTCAGATTCCAGATATTCATTCTGTGTTTCAGTACAATATCCTTAAGAATATGGCCACACTATTTCTCAGCTCAAATGAATAATGGCAAATGATAGTAGCCAGAAGTGAAGGAAGATGCCATTGATCCATGGAGCTACATAGAGGCCAAAACCGAGGGTCCTTTAAATTCATAAGTTCAAGGCCAGCATAGAACACACAAAAATATCTTATTTCCAAAATTTTGACATGAGCAGTTACTTTCAATGTTTGTTACTTTGAAATTCTTAATACTTTAGAATGCAAGTGTTGATGGAAGAATAGCCATCAACTTTCCCAGAAAATGCAACAACCAGGATGATGGGATGTTGGTCCATTTGAAAAAGGAAAGTTACAGGGAGTGAAAACAAACTTAAAGTAAATCTTTCAGAATGTACTCATATTTGCTAATCATGTTGTAAAAGAAATCAACTTTAAGAACAGACGCAAACCAGCTGGCTGTGCTGTGCAGCCCCAGGGAGATCACTCTTGTCCCTCACACTCATCAGGCATGCAGGGACAGTCAGCTGTCAATCAAGAGCTGGGGTATAATTGACCTTGTAGCCTATTCTAGAATAATTTTATACTATTCTGAAGAAGTTTATATAGAATGGGGAGATGAGCTGAGACCTTAGGAACATATAAATGTAAGCTCTACTTCCCTGTGCACTTCCATGTAGAACACCCAAGGATATGGCTGCAGCAGACATAGAAAATACTCTGTTAAGTGTTGCAATACAGGCGAGGAGAGGCAGATACCACTGTCACGAGTATGACTTCACAGCTTCTAATTTTTAAGAAATGTGTGTTAATGTGGGAGTGAATGTGGATAGCATCCCGGAAACTTGAAAGAGGCCCATAAGAGTTTCTCAAAGTGTGATCAGGATGGTAAAACAACACATGTGTTTTGAAAGTGAAGGAAGGAATTGTGTACACTGGACTTTAAAAGCTGGGATGAGGGAAGAGAAATGGGGGGAAGCAGAGGGGTTGGGTCTATCAAAATAGTAACTATGAAAATGCCTTAAGGAAACTTACTACTTTGTAACCTAGCAAAACATAAAAAATAAAAAATAAATCCAAACAAAATAAAAATATAATAAATATAATGTAAAGAAGAAAATGTTGACAGTACCAAATTTGGGGATTTTCATAGAGAAATCAGGAATCTCAGGCCTTGCAAATGTCTGTGAATGCTAGTACAAACATTGATGTAAGGGATACATTTGCTTAAGTGGGGCAAACATAACCCTACCCACAACTAATCACACTTTAAAATTTTTTCCAACATTCTATTCTGCATTTAACTATTTTGAGAAGATGCACTTTGTAGAATTATAATTTAATCTGTGTTATAGAAGGTAAATAATTTTTATAAGTTATAGTTGCATCTCTTTAATTTTTGAAATAAAAATATCATTGCATCATTGTTCCTACACAAACCCAAACTCTCAAATTCTTGGCCAGTGGCCTCTTTTTCTTTAATTGTTGTTACATGTAAATGTATATATGTCTATGTTTTTGTACATATATATATATATAGTTATTTATATAGATATATATAAAATCAGCTCATTCTATCTAATGTTACTTGTACATATATGATTTCAGTGTTTACAATTTGATTGTAGATAAAAATGTAGGACCTATTTTCTTGTACTCAAAGTAACTCCTTCATTACTTGTAGCTCTAAATATTAAAGGAAAAAAAAAACTTTTCAATGCAATAGTTCATTACAAAGAAAATACAGCTAATCCAAAGGTAAAAAACAGAAAAAGCATGAGTGATCAAAAACACACAACAACTAATAGTGTTGTTGTGTTGTGCCAAGTCCCAGTGATACACCCACAATACAACTCCTGCATTCAAGGCTCAAGGAACATTGTGATAGTAGAAGCAGAAAGATTTTTAAGAGCCATAGAAATATGTATCTGTTGTGAGATTGCATCTTCTAAAATATTGGGAAAGCTATGCCTATGATGTCTCAAGATGGCTGCATAAAAAATCTGAATAATGACATGAACACACATGTTCACATGGAAGGGGGAAGTAACAAAAGGCTCCAATCAATCACTTTAAAGAATAATCACATAGATGAGCTTAGTTTTTACATCATCCAGTAACAATCATGGAAGCTTTTACCTGCAGATTACCTAGAAATACCCAATAGCAGCCCATGATCAATTAATTATGAGCACAAAATAAAATTCTACAGATCAATTTCAACCTTGGGAGACCCCCTATCATCTCAGAAAATCAGGAGAATCAGGTAATTTATGTTGAGATGAGGCATTCAGGAGAAGGCAAATGAGGATATAGTGGATCTTTTGTGGAAAAAAAGTAGAGGACTGTTATAGGCACAGTGAAAAGAATGAGCACATTCCAGACTTTTCTGGAGGCAATTGTTACTATGGAGAGGATGGAAGTAGGGAACCAAGAGTGATGAAAAAGTTGCCTGTACTCCAACTCATGTGATCCACAGGGATTAGGAGAGGTATGGTAATAAAATTGGCCATAAATTGAAAATTAAAAAAAAAACTTTTGAAAATTGATAACTAAAGAGAAGAAAGATTGCAAGAAAACCAGAGTGCAAAGAGTCATCTTTGAACAAAAGAAAACATAACCCTGAGAGCGAGCAAATGCAACTAGGTCAACACACTAAAAGTCAAAAGACAGGGCTGAACACAGTATTCTAAAATTGACAGTCCATCCCTAATACCTCCACTAACAACAATGGACCACTGCCATTTTACAAACTAGCACAGGGCCACTTGTCATTTCTCAAAATTTGAGTCCTCTCACAAAGGATTCCATAACAAGTAGTAAATAAAAATCTGTCTCAAAAATGGTTGTATTGTGGAAAATAGGACTAACTGATACAAAATGCAACCCACACTGGTTGTTTTCCAATTATTTGGCCTTCTGAGGAGTTACTCTCAAGTGTTTTTCTAGATATAAACAATTTTAGATCATTTCAAAAAATTTCTTTCATACCAATGGTTAGGAAGACAATAATACATTCCCAAAGTCATATGCACTAAGATAAACTAAGATAAACATCAGTATGTACAACCACAACCAAGGAAAATGTGTGCTAACCTCTTAAATGTTACCAATAAGTATGTTCGCTCAAAGAAACAACAGAGGTCTGATTTTGCTAAAGTAGTTCAAGGAAACTGTTGAGAACCTTACTGAATAGTTTTTGCTGTACCTATTGTATTCAAAGTTGAAATTGATTTGTAAAAAATCATCTAATATATAGGATTGTGCCTTTTGCATAGGAAAAGTATATCATGGACAAATAGGAAAAAAAGAAAGAAGGAAGAGAGAAAGAAAGGATGGAAGAGAAGAAAGGAAGAAAGGAACAAATAGATAAAGAAAGGGAATGATGAGAGAGAGAGAGAGAGAGAGAGAGAGAGAGAGAGAGAGAGAGAGAGAGAGAGAGAGAGAGAGAGAGAGAGAATGATGTTTGGGTTCAGTTTTTTGAACGAATGAAGCTGGTGTCTATACACAAAACTCATGGAATCACAGTTTGAGATCATGATCCCAACAAACACCATCCACTATTTGTGAACACTGATGTAGAATGATATATGAGTTCACTGAGTGGCTGTCACAGCACAATCACAAACATATTCTTTATTTATATTTTTGCTGCTCCATCTGACAACCATTCCCATAGGAAATATGACATCAAGGATTCACACTTTCAAAAAAGAACAGGTGAAAATGTAATATCCTTGGAAGCTTTGCTTTTTTTTAATTGTGTCTTTGTTGTGTTTCATTTTGTTTTGTTTTTTTGAGATATGGTCTCTCAATATAGTTCTGGCACTTGCTTTGTAGATCATACTAACCTTGAAATTGCAGAGTTCCCTTGCCTCAAGCCTCCTGAGTGCTGGGAGTAAAAGCATGCACCAAGACAACAGGCTCCTTGGGAACTTTTTAAATTCTCCATATAAATATCATATATATATATATATATATATATATATATATATATATATGAATTGATTAGGACACATAGTGCCAAACATTGGGCAAGTGAAAACACAACATCACTGGAAGCTTTTTAAAGTCCTACCTACCTCGAGTTGTGCTTACCAAGAGGCCAGACACATTTCCAGGAAGATGAAGCCAGTGAACCTATCCTAACACATCTGTGAGGATAAAAAGGTTCATTTACAATTTTTTAACATGTTGTTCATTAATTTTAATCTTAGCTATATTACCTAACATAAATACACACATATATACACCAAAACAGATGTGTTTTTAATTAATAACATCATTATTTCCATTATCTTCAATCAAAACCTAGATTTTTTTGGTTTTCCATATAAAATTAAGTATTATCGTTTCCAAGTCTGTGAAGAATTGTGTTGGTCCAATCAGCTGTTCCAGTTACAATTATTGACAAGATACTTAATGTTAAAAGTGCTGTATGTATTAAGACTCCTTGAATGTCAATGACCAAGAAGTATGTGTGCAATGTGCTTGAGAATTGAGCATTTGTGTATCCATTTGGATTCAGTGAAATGAGGTAAGAAGCAATGTTTATGAAAAGAAACAGTGATTGAGTGTTAATTTAGAGCTTTGCTAGGTATAATAGTTTGGGTTGGCATCCATTGTCTCTTAGTATCTGCATAATGTTTGCATAAAAACCTTCTGGCTTTTAGAGTCTCCATTGAGAATTCAGGTGTTATTCTTATGGGTCTGCCTTTATATGTTACTTGGCCTTTTTCCTTTGCAGCTCTAAATATTTTTTCTTTATTCTGTATGTTTATTGGTTTGATTATTATGTGGCGAGGGGATTTTGTTTTTTGGATCAAATCTATTTGGTGTTCTATAACCTTCTTGTATCTTTATAGGCATTTCCTTTTTTTACGTTGAGAAAGTTTTCTTCTTTGATTTTGTTGAAAATATTTTCTGTGCCTTTGAGTTGTTATTCTTCCCCTTCTTCTATCCCTATTATTCTTAGGTTTGGTCTTTTCATCATATCCCAAATTTCCTGGACATTTTGAGTCATGGCTTTGTTGGCTTTACTGTTTTCTTTGACTGATGAATCTATTTCTTCTACTGTATCTTCAACGCCAGAGATCTTATCTTCCATCTCTTGCATTCTGTTGGTTATGCTTGCATCTGTAGTTCCTGTTTGTTTACTCAGATTTTCCACTTCCAGCATTCCCTCAGTTTGTGTCTTCTTTATTTTCTTGATTTCAGTTTTTAGGTCTTGAACTGTTTCCCTCACCTGTTGAATTGTTTTCTCTTGGCTTTCTTTAAGGGATTTACAGATTTCTTCCAATTTTTTTGTTTGACTTTTCTTTGAATTCTTTAAGGGAATTTTTCATTTCCTCTTTAAAGATCTCTATCATCTTCTTAAGGTCATTTTTAAGGTCAATTTCTTCTGTTTACTCTGTGATGGGATGTTCAGGTCTTGCTGATGTAGATTCTGATGGAGCCATATTGGTTTTTATGTTGTTGACTGTATTTTTGCACTGACATCTACCAATCCCTTTCTCACCTTGGGGCAAGTGGTATCTGTGTCTGAGGAAGGCTCTCTCTTGGTCTGATCAATACTCTTGGTCCAGTGGGAGCTCTTGGTGTAGTCAGTGCTAATGGACTCTTTGTCCATTTGGCTTCGTGAGCTCGGTCTCAGGGAGTAGCAGCAATCTTGGCACGTGGGTGGGTTGGAAGGGGTGGGGCTTGTGTGTTACAGGGTCTGATGGGAGAGCATGGTAGTCTGACCTGTCTGCAGGAGGTCTTCCTGCTGACTGGCCTGAAACTGGGACTGCAATGGGTGGTAGTATAGGGGCACAGGGTTGTGCCCCCTGGCCCAAATCCTAGGGCCTGGGGTGTTCGGGTATGAGGATAAAGACTCACCTCTTAGTAAAAATTGGGTGCTGGCAGGCTCTGCCTCAGGAAACAGTTGCAGTCTTGGAGGGTGTGTGGCATTTGGGGGTTACAGGGTCTGGTGGGGAATGGTGGTAGTCTGACCTGTCTGCAGGAGGTCTTCCTGCAGACTGGCCTGAAACTGGGACTGCAATGGGTGGTGGTATATGGGGTGCAGGGTTGTGCATCTAGGCCCAAAGCCTAGGGGTTGGGATGTTCAGGTATGAGGATAAAGACTCACCTCTTGGTCCAACTGGCTGCTGCATTTACAGTTATTGACAAGACACTTCATGCTAACAGGTGCTCTGTGTATTGAGACACCCTGAATGTCAATGACCAAGAAGTATGTGTGCAATGTGCTTGAGAATTGAGCATTTGTGTATCCATTTGCTTTCAGTGGAATGAGGTAAGAAGCAATGTTTATGAAAAGAAACAGTGACCACCATTCATCACAGGGTGAGATTGCTCTTGTGCTCAGATCTGTGAAGTCACTCTGTCTAATATGGAAATGAGTGCTTGACTTCACAGCCATAGGATTCTGCACACAAAAATGCAGTGTAATCAAATCCACTGAAATCCAATCCTCATTGGTAAATATTCACTTTGTTTTATTATTTAAGAGTTACATACACAATGGCAAATAAAATTTTTAACAAGATTTATTGTTAGTGTATGTGTATCAATCTGTATAACTCAAATTCTATAGCCCTTCTTCTGGATAATGTTTCATAGTATGCATCAACACAGACATAAAGTTCAATACCAGTGCAGAAGTCACTTGACTTGATTCCTACATTAATAGAGAACACAATCCTATTCTACTCAATGAATAAATGCTCCCTCTCATATGTCCAGCTTCCTCAATCATGCCTGACAATATTCTGTGATCTTTCAGTTCCTTATGCTCACTGATATATCAGCCAGAATTAGCAACATGTCCTTAGTAACTCATAAAAGACACTCAGGGACTTATTTATCTTGAAAAGACTCATATGTGCACCCTTGTTCTCAAAGAGAGGGGTTAAGTTGCATTCTACAATTTCTCTGGTTGCAAAGTTCTCACACTGATCACATAAGACCCATATTTCAATTGTCATAGGATTAATAATATAAGATACCAGGCTTCCTTGTTCTGAAGAATCTCCAATGTAGGCAGTTCAGACACAATGTTTAGCCTAATTTCTTTTTTTTGCATCCTAAAGATTATAAGAAATAGCAGGTGTGATTTTTTAGTAACTAAGTGTATAAGCAACAAACAGTTCTAACAATTTATGGGACAATATTCATTTTTTTTAAATTCCACTTTCAAGACCAGAACAAAGAAACACAGGGTTAAGTGACTCTTTAAATCCAAGTGCTGTTTGTGTCAAGTAGACTCTGACAGGACTTGAATATCACTAGTGTGGTGCAAAGACAGTCACCAAAGTCCCTGATCATAAAGGGATGGGGCATGTTCTCAAATGTACTCCAGTCTATATGCAGCTTGTGTTCCATACTTGATGTTTTATGTACTTCATTGGTTGTATGTTGTATGATTTTGACTGTAGAAAGTTTTTAATTGTGGAAACTGGAGAGATGGCTCTGTGGTAAAGAACACTTGATTCTGTTTCCCAACACATAAATGGTGGCCCAAAACTGCCTGCAAACCCAGATCCAAGGGTTTCACATACGTATTTTTGTCCTCTGCAGTCAACACATTCTCATAGCACACATATATGCATGCAGGCAAAACATTCATGCACATGAAAGTAAAACAGATCATAAAGTCTTTTTAAACATAACTTTTCATTTTTATAATAAATGCTTATCTTAACAGCCAAATGAAAAGTGCAAATAAAATTTTCAAAATGTTACTAAAATGTAGTGTATAAGTGTGTTATTATGTGACATAAAATTTTCACACTTCCCAGTTCCTTTTCATATGCACAATATGGACCAGATGTTCATGATGCCTCAAAAAATAAACATTGTTATCATTGAGAGGTAAAGGCTAGAGTATTAACTACAGATGAATTACCAAAACCATTTATTTGTACAAGCATCAACATGAAATACATATGCATGGGAAGAAAACTGTTATTAAAATATTTTCATTTAAATTTCTGTGTATACTTGCTACTTTTTATATTGATGAACCAATTATAATAACATTGATAATGCACAAAGAGAGTAAATGTATGTAAAATACCTAAAAAGGAATCTGAAAAATGTGAAAACTTAACCATTGTCCAAACTGAAATAACTAAGTGAGGTTATGGATAGAGCCTTGAACCTCCATGCACAAGACCCTGTGCTCAATTAGCAACAATGGTCAACAGTGGGAAGGCATGTCATCAAGATATGTTTAAAATTTGAGTATGACTAAACCAGGGGAGATAATTCAAGATAGATTTGGACCTGGATGCAATTGTCTGATAATCATACTGAGACTCTTCTATTCAGTGTTATTTTACCAATTCACAGGGAAGATTCAAGCTGTCATTGAACCAGAGCTCATCCAATGCAGACACAGTTACTGCCTCTGTAGCTCATAACTGTGCTCTTAAATAAGAATACATTTCACTCCAGAGTGAGATTCATATTGTGCACCTTTTCACATGTGTGCTTCCAATAGTTCCATTTTAATGATTACTACAGCTGTGAATCCAGGAAGTTTACCTATAATAATAATACCTGCAAAATGAGTATACACAACACATCCTGTGAGGTAAGATGAGCTATCTCATTGACTTATTACCAAATTTCTTCAGCATGTTCACAGATGGGCTGTATTACCCTGGTGTTACCCAGTCACCCTCAGTAGGACACCTATGTTATGGTAGGAAACAACATTGACTAGCAAAAGGTTAGAAACACTTTGTTCTTTCTCACTCACCTCTTAACTATGCAATAATTCTTGTGCCTTCCCTCTTTGTTCCACAGATCTCTTTCTACCCAGGATTCCCATCATCAGACATGAGCACTTACACAGGCCTCTTCACTGCTGGCTCAGCAGCACACTGCAATATCATGTACTTACCTGGATTCTTACCTCTGCAGTGTGGTGGGCTCAGTGTACAGATCCTGACTTCATAATAACCAGCACTGTGAGAGAGGAAGGGATCTCAAGCTCAAGCCTGAGATAAAGGTTTGAGACTCTATGACTTCACCTCCCTTCAGAATGGCAATTTTCATGTCACCTTCCCTGGCAATGACAGTGTGGCTTTGGGAGATAAAATCATTTATGAAACTTTTTCCAGTTGTTAATTAAAAAGACATTTAGGAGTTTCTCATGTATATCTCCAATGACACAAGGTGTTTTGAAGAGCTATTCAGTTTTCCTGATCCCTGAAGCATGACTAGGTCTCCAGTGGAAGGTGCTAGAAACTTTGAGGTCAGATTCAGGACAAATTTACAGAAGTCTCTATGTTTCATTGGATATAGGATTCTCTGACTTCTTCACATAGAAATAAACTTAGTTATTTTTAAAAGATTTAAAAAAAATACTACTTAATATCTCTTTGAGTATTTCATAGGTTGATAAGCCTTTTAGTCAAGTTCTTCCACCATTATCTCCTTCCATGTTATTTTACTTCCCCCACCCCTATTCCCTCCAAATTTCATGTGTTTCTAAAAATAAAACAATACAAAACAAAGCAAAACAATTACTTAGTGTAGTTATTAATGGTAGTATGTGCCTAGCACAGGGGCATCTATAGAAGCATTGGTAACATTTCAAAGTTCAAATCCTGAAAATAATGTGACAAATCCTATCCAGAAGTCATCCATTGTCAACACCCCTTAAGCTAGGAGTGGGACATCCTGACAACCTCCAATCTTCTGGAATTTTGTCTAACTTGATCATTTTCAGGTTTTGTGCATACTGCCCTAACAAGTGAATTAACAAGTAAAAATACCCTGTTCTGTCTGTTCAAAACCAGTTTGTTTAGAATCATCTACTCAGAATGGTTCTAACGTACTTTCTGCCTCTTCTTCCATGATGATTCCTAGTTCTTGGGAGGAAGAGTTGTGATACAGACATCCTAATTTTAGTTGGGCTTTTCAGAGTCTCTTATTCTCAGCACTTTGAATGATTGTGAACCTCTGTAGTAATCCCCCTATAATTCAAAAAGTAGCTTCTTTGATGAGGGTTGAGAGATGTACTGATCAATTGGCATAAAGATAAGAGCTTTTTGGGACAGTTTGGTACTATGTCCATTTAGCAGAATAATAGTAATAAGTTCTTCAAGATGGACTGGGTACTCTCTACCCACATATTATTGTACCTGATTTGGTTCCAGGCATGTATTCTATTTTGGGAAGTGGACTTTCAACTCAATCATAAAGTGGTTCATTATTCCCACGATGCTCATGACACTATTTCACAATGATTATTGTTGATATATTTCTCAGGTTCACCTCTAGTTAGATTTATGATTACATCTAGCACTATGAAAACTATCTAGTAGAGATGAACCATCCAGGTAACCACTCATTTTTCTTTCTCCATGACCTATGACTCAAGTATATGGTATCTTCAGCAATGGGATCTTACCTATTGGTAAGATAAAAATTTCAGATTTCTGACACTATTTTTGATTGTGTTCAATTCATTTCTTAATATTCAAATATGTAATCTGCCTCATTCTAGTGTTATCAACAGAGGAACAGATTCATTCAAATCTGAGAAGTTCTAATGAAATGGGAGTCAAAGAAAAAGCAACTTATCACAAGTAGCAAGTAGATTATTAGCGTACGTAGTATAATGCAATACAATACATTTTATAATGTTGGCATGACAACATTCTGCGAAACATGAAGAATTTTTCACCTTGTGGTGAACCAAACATTTCAGGGTTTTTTTTTTGAATTTTTGAATTTAACTATATTTACATCATTTCCCTCATTCTCTTTACTCCTTCCAGCACTTCTCAATACACCTCACAATTTTTCTCATCTTCATGACCTCTGATTTTTAATTGTTTTTACACACACACACACACACACACACACACATGCGCATGCATACACACACAAGGAGAGAGATAGGAAAAAGAGAATAAGAGGGAGAAAATGTATTAGGAAGTATAAGGACAATGTACAAGGACAATGAGAACTAGCCAAGGATGTTCCCTCGAAGTTTGCTATTGACAGGAATTTGCTGCTGCCTTCTGTGAGTACAGACCCTCACAGACAGAAAAGAGGGAGTTGTAGAACCTCAGGAGGACCAAACAGGAGCTTTTGTTCACTGTGATTTACAGTTAGTGCTCTTACAAATGTTGGTTCAGTTCCATAACATTTAAAGTTTTAATTACTGTGGTTAAGATGTATATATAAAACAAAAATGCCCCTGTATTGTAAAGACTGTACCCTACCAGCCTATTCCCATTTTCCAAACATGAATATCCATTCTTGAAATTGACTGACCTTGTAAAATTTGTTTTTCTTGCAAGATAGAAGGTCATAAGACTAACAACAATTTCTGCATTTGTAATCAAACTTCCTTATTCTGTTCTCAAAAAAGCCTTGGACAACTGCAAGACACATGTGTTAAAATAAACCTTTGTGAACATGTAGACAGAAAACATTCAATCCTGTGGGTTTGGCTTTTATAATCCCTGAGAGGAAAGGGATAGATCCTACATCTTGGGGGTGCTCTTGGCTGCAGACCTGGGCCATATCAATTAAGGTGTCAGGACCTATATAAAAAGCATCTTATTAAAATGTATTCATGGTCATGGTGAGTGTCTGAGTAACACCAGACCCACAACAAAAATAAACTCTGCTATATGATTTTCATTTTCCTACTGCATAATCATTCCTCTGTTTCTAAATCAAAATAACAATATTCTTGAAGTTTTTCAGAAAATCTAGAAATTGCCTTTTATTAATATATGTCTTATTCCTGCTAAAATATTTCTATAAATGGAATTTGGCTTCTTGGAAAAACAATTGTGCTCAGTAATCTCTGTCTCTGCCTCTGTCTGTCTATCTGTCTCTGTCTCTCTCTCTCCTTCTCTATGTGTGTCTCTGTGTGTGTGTGTGTGTGTGTGTGTGTGTGTGTGTGTGTGTGTGTGTGTGTCTGTGTTATTGTCATTTTCATTTGGTTCATTCAGGTCCATTGAGGAATGACTCCAGAATTCAAATCCATTCACAGCTTATGTTTTTCTACCAATGAGTATTCCTCAAAGTCCAACCTTTTTCTTTAGCTCACTGTATTAACTTTGTGACCAAATTTTATGCTTAAAGAAGCTCCATTTCATGCTAGGCATCCGTCTTGGTACCTGTCAAATATTTGTCTCTGACTTCTGTCCCAGGAAGACAAATTCCCAGTAACCATGACTCAGTGACCTCCTCCACCAAAAGATACATCCATGACTACCTACTTGTTATGATATGACTAAATGTTTATATCATGCAATTTTTATGCAGATATGCAAAAAATGCTTTTAGTTTCATTAACCACTTAATTTGTCAGAACAGAACACTTTTTACTTGCTTGCATTAAATTTTCAAGCTCTACATGTGGTTTTTCCCTTTAAAAATTCTTCCCCATATCATTCCTTTACAACAATCTCAAATTTGGCTGAGAAGTTGTTAGTCCTGCCTGAAGTCAATCAATAAATCTTATCTTTTCATTATAATTGGATTGATTGAGTTCACTATCTTTTCCAAGGGGTCACAAATTCCATAACACCCCAGGAGAGAAAAACCTAGACAAAGTTTTTAGTATGTCCCTCTACTTCTCAAACAGAAGTGAAAATTTCTCAAAGTTTATAATGGGAACAATTGTTCTCTAGGGGTGACATCAATTCTCTCAGCAGGCAGAGTCAGGGTTGCTCCCTGTGACATCATCATGACCACAAAAAGAGATGTGGTCTCATCATATCAACATGTCAGTCACACTGTATTGGAGGTCCCACCTATATGGAGACAGGCTGTCTGTCCCTCTGACCACAGAGATCCTTTCAAGCATGTGCCATCACAGAGAAATTACTTTCACAGGCAGGTCTTGATTTCTTCCCCCAGGGCCTCCAGAAACTAGGACAGACTGCTGCAAGCTATGTGACTGAAGCTCAGAACTGTTATTTCTCTTTCACCAGAGAAAACAACAAAGGCAAAATACCTACAGAGCAACTGGTCACCCATGTGGCCTCAGAATAATAATGGCTAAAGAAACCTATACCTGAGGTGCTCTTTTAGTCCTGTGCAGCTATTCTTGGAACTATTTGCTATGGTTGGACCTGTAGGTTTGAACCAGTAAGAGAGAGGTGGGATCTTGTGGTTGAAATACTTTATGACAATGTTTATGGTTTTGCCGCCTCTCCTTTTCCCTTGGAAGAAATCTCAGGCTCTATTCAATGAGAGGCTGCAATGCTTGGCAGTCATAGTGACCTAAGAGAGTGGTTTCTTATGGACTAATAGAGCCACCCCTGCTTGACTGTACAAACTCCCCCTTTAACTGTGTCTTCCAGAAGAAGTTGATGGTTATCTTTTTCCTTGTGCAAACCTCAGTGCACTGTGAATACTAAGAGGCTATGTTCCTTTTATAAAGGGAAGTAACAGAAATTAGGATCTAATATTTTACTTATGTGTATAAAGTGAGATATCTGTAATTATCGATGGAAATTAATTCCAATGTGATTTCTTTCAATGCACCAAGTTTTCATTTTCATATTTGCAGCTATCAGTTCACGTCACTGCTGTTTGAAATTCTACTCGTAAATATGATTTTATCTTCTGGGTACTTCCTTGCACATATGGACAGACACAGTATATATTTTGTCCTGTCTAATATGAAATATTATATATTGTATATATTTATGTATATATAATTTCATTTGCAATATGTTTAGACAACTACAGTATATTAGTGATAATTTTTTAGGTATGAATAATGAAACCTTAGATGAAAGTAGGTAAAAGTTCCCATGATTGTCATCCTGATATTGAGGCAGTTTTTATATTTATTGATTTCAATTTTTATGTAAAATTGATATTTATATGATTAGCATTGCTGCCTTTGCTAATTGTATTTTATATCTACATGATATAGGCTTACAAAATACTTCATCATTCAATAGTGTAGTTTGCAAACACAGAAAAAATAGTTTATAAAATGGGACAAAGAAAAGAACCCTCTGATAAACAAAATTAATATTTAAATTCAAACGAAGAGTATTTTATCAGTCAATGAAGGGTGTTGTTGTATGCATCCTGATGATTATAATGTTATTTGCTTCAGATAGTCTAATTCCTGTTAAATCTGTTTTTCAACATTCTTGGGGTCTGGGGAATCTTGGAGTTAGAGGGATGGTACAGTGGGTAAAGGTGCCTGCCTCTAAGCCTGAGAATTCCATAGGATTACGTTGTTGAAGGGGAGCCATGATTGTTGTGATCTGCTCTGTAACTCTGTGTGTGTGTGTGTGTGTGTGTGTGTGTGTCTGTGTCTGTGTCTGTGTCTGTGTCTGTGTCTCTGTGTCTCTGCCTTATGTAAACTTATTATGTTCTTCTGATGTCCTGTGTTTTGGAATCCTGATATGAGCCAGGGGTTCCATGGTGTTTTTCTTGCTGAAACACAAGCAGAGGGTTCAAAACCTTCAGAGAGTTCTGTGTCGTGGTCATATCCTGAACCAGAACTACCCAAACCATCTTTGTCCTGGCGAGTTTGTGTTCTTTTATACAACTTCTGGCATCTTAACTCTGTGTTTAAGCTTTGTAAATGGAATCACCAGGTGGCTGGTCAATGCCAGCATGGCAACAGTTCCATGTTTTCCAACACTTTGGCCCTTTCTTCTCATCAGACACTAAGCTTCAGTTGACTGGCTCTGTTGTACTCACTAATATCAAAAGCAAATGTTAGAATTCAGAGAGTCCTAATATTTATACTGCCTATCCTCTTGCTATTCTTTTTAGTCCATTATATTCTATCATTTTATCATGCCTATGAGCTCAGATATACTGAAATTGTATCCTTAATAAGAACAATACATAAAGATGGATAAAATATTAAAACTGTCATCAAATCTTTCCAATAATATCATTACCAATTGGGATATGTCAACATTGGGACTGTATGCATTAAAAACAATTAAAAGATTTTATGTGAGTGCATGTTAGTCAGTGTACATCATGCACGTGTGTGTGTGTGTGTGTGTGTGTGTGTGTGTGTGTATTTTATTCAGGTGTGAATAAAAAATTAAAATATAAAATTTAATGAAAAATGTATGGATCTGAAAAAATAGAATATTTTCTCTCATATGTACATCATTGCCTGTGACATATATACATATAAATAGAGATAGATTAGATAGATAGATAGATAGATAGATAGATAGATAGATAGATAGATAGATAGATAGATAGAAATGTGAGAGCAAATAAAGAAAATATACAGGAAGGTAGAAAGGGGACTGTATGCACTACTTCCTTGGTATATGGAGAGGACCTAATCTCCTAGCAGATGTCCTGGTCCTCGGGATTTTCTAACATTTCCAGTCCTTCTTCCCTGTTGTTCTGTGAGCCTTAGTTGTAGGGCTTGTGTTGTAGATGTATCAACTGTGGTTTTGCACCCTATATTTGGGAATTCTCTTCACTTTGACCAGTTGTGGATTATTGTCAGTCTCTATCTTCTAAAATCAGAAACCTCTCTGCTGATTATAGCTGAGATCTACTCCTACCAGTGGGTATCAGGCTAGGTATATAAAATGTAGTTTTATGTTATATTGGTTTGCAAAGGTGAAAATAATTGGTTCTCTTCTAGGTTTATGACCTTGAAGCCATGGATAGTAGGCTAAGTTTATTGTATCAGTCATGATTCCTTTCCTATTGAACTGATCTTAAGTTTAATCATGAAATTTCAAGAACATGACTTTCTGAGCAAGACCTGAACTGTGGCAGCATCATTTGACATGACAACATGAATGGAAAATTTAACAAGCCTCTACCTCTGCGTGAAAAGCTACAAGTAATTAATGAGTGCTGAAAAAGGGAGAATCAGCCTTCTATAAGGATAAGCCTCTTAATTGGTTATCCAATAACATGTGGTAACCCTAAAATATATACATATGATCAACACTAAACAGACTTGTAGATTTAAAGTGCACATATGTAAAAGTTGCTTTTGACAGGTAGCAGGGGAAGCAAGGGAAAAGTTGTAGTAGGGAGTGGGAGGGGGTAGGCTGATGTTAACACAGTACTCATATGTGACAATCTCAATAAAAGTTTTTGCCTGTGAGACTAGAATAAAAGATGAGAAATTAGAGGAAATAACAGAAAAGAATGGAAGTAGGAGTTTATTATAATAGGATCTAGTAGAGAAGTGGTAACAGAGAGATAGATTGGTGAAAGAATCAATCAAAATGAAATATGCACAAAGATATTACTTGAAAATTGATCACATTGAGAACTAATTAAAACATAAAAATGTATATTTCAAAAAATCTCTTGTGCAAAGATTAACCTCTGTTGTTCTGCCAACCAGGATGACCAAAGGAGAGAACTGTGTGTCAAGGCCATTGATCTAAAGGCCCAATCGCAGAGGATGCCCAAGATTACATCAGACATTCTTATATTTTTGCAAATGTTGGTCTCTCTAGGGGATTCATGATCAGATTAGAAGTTGTGATGTTGTGGAGCACAAAGTAAACTTACTTTATGTCCAGAATATTATATATGACTAGATAAACATGGTCAAAGTGAAAGGGAAAATTGTAAAGAATAATTAGTAGACAATAAGTCTATATTTAGTCAAATGAATGAAGGGAACTGTACAATGTAGTGAAATGAATGGACTATGGGATTTCAGAAGTTGAGCCTGTCTGGGGTTGGACATATTGGATTTTAGAATCTCTAGGAAAAAGAGTAAATTGAAGTAATATAAAAGTTCTTCCCCAGGGGGAATCTTGTCATTAATGATAACCTAGGTTCTCTGGCCCTTTTATCCCAGTGCATCAGTCAATTTAGTGGGAAAAATAAAGATTCACTTAATTTTTTTCAATTGTATTATAACTACATATATTCCCCTTCCCACTTCTCATTCTTTCCACCAAACCTTCCACATATCCCTCCTTACTTACTTTCAAATTCATGGCCTCATTTCACATTAATGTCTTACACAAATGTGTGAATGTTCTTATGCTACATGTAATTATAAAACTGATCACACTTGAAAGAATAGAGCAATTACAATTACCACAATATATAGTAATGGGAACTGTGTAGACACCTCATTAATAAATGCTAATAAAACAATTATCATGTCACATTCTTCAGTGCTTAGAAAAATTGAACATCACCCACTGGAGCATGTTTTGAATGTCTGGTCCTCAGGTGATGGAGGACGGTATTAGAATATAAAGGAGATGCAGCTGCCTCCTAGCTTAAACAGAACAATCTCAGTGTTACTTTGGATATTGCACCTGGTGCCCAATGCTTCTTCTTATAATCTCCATCTATAAAGAGTTGAGGAAACTCCTTCACCACACATAACTACTGTCCTGATAGTCTCCACAAAGACAGTGGGTCAAGGAAATTTGTACTGAATCCCCTGAAAGCAAGAACCAAAATAAACCTTCCATCAAGTTGTTCTTTCAGGAATTTTTGTCACAGGTTTGGAAAATTAACTAATATAAATGCTGGCGATGTGGCTCAGTAATTAAGAGCACTGGCTGCTCTCAAAAATGATTTGTGTTTGATTCCCAGTACCCACACTATGGCTCAAAGTAATCTCTAACTTCAGTTCCAGGGAATATGATGCCCTTTCTGGCCTATGTGAGCACCAAGCACACAGACTTACATCAACAAAAACAGCCATACACATAAAAATAAGTTAATTAAATAAAAATATATGTAACTATATAGATTTAATATATAATCATTACTTAGATGTATAATGCAGGAAACAATACATGCTAGATATATCTAGAAAATTGAACATATAAATATATATTCTTAATATTAATATTGAATATAAATATTCTTTATATTCAATAAACTTGAACTGATCAGTGAATGAAGGAACATTAGATTATATTAAATAACTATGTATAGGGCTGGAGAGATGTGTTTTTGCCCAAGAGCAATTGCTGCTCTTGCAGAGTACCCAATCTCATTTTCAGCACCAACCACCTATAATTCCAGGGAATTGCATGCCCTCTTCTGTCTATCTTTGGAATTGCATGTACTGTACACAATACACATACATACTATACCTACTTAAATATACACATAAAGTAATAATAAATATATCTAAAAAATTCTATGCACATATGGGGCAGACACTCTGCAAACCTAACCCCTCACTGATGAGCTAGTGGCAGTTGACAGCTGCTGGAGCAGGGGAATCATTCTATTTGGAATGTGAAGTCACTGGTAGTTTTCCCATGCTAAGTGAATGACCTTACACTCATACTTATTTAGGAAGTACTAATTACAATTATTGGGTTATCAAAAATAATTATAGGAAATCAGGCAGAAACAATTATAAATGATATAAAAAGAGGATTGAAGTGAGTAAATATATGGTATATATTTACCATATATATACATGGACATATTTCATTGTATACATGTAAGAACTTTCCAAAACATAAAAAAAATCAGACTAAAATCCACTATGGATAGTGACACAACAATTGCACATAGTAGTTTAAAAAATGATGAGATGTATGTTATTTTCTTTTTGTGCACATTTATTTCAGTATATGTGTGAACTTTCCTGTATGTTCCTATGTAAAGTGGACTAGCAAGTCATTCTTCAGTGTCAGAGTCTTGAGAGACAGGACCAAGGGTTCAGAAGATAAGGAGAGAGAAAGACAAGGAATGTAAAATTTGGGCTCAGGCAGCTTTACGAAAGCTATGTCTCATGCCAGACAAGTTTATTAAGAAGTACAGCATCTGATTTACAGTTTCCTGACAGGAGAAATGAAGACAACGGTAGTAAGAAAAAAAAAGGAGAGACTGTTATATAGTGAGAGAAAGTTAATGTGGAGCCTGAATCAAGCAATGTTGCACAAGGGGATCACTGGCTAGCTTAAGGAATCAGAGATCAAGCACACAGTGGACTTGGGACTGATTACTATTGCCCCTTAGGGTGCTAAGACTGTGATCTCATAAACAGGAGATGGAGCTCCCGTGAGATCCTGCCCAAGTCCACTATCAACTCGGCTAAATATATTCCTGAATGTAGGTAAGAAGCTTTGCCCCCTCTATAAACATTAGGCCCTCAGGGCACACCTCTGTCAATATGGATCTCCATACCTGTGCACATGTCTAAGTGGGTATGCATGCAAAAGCATCACTGTGATTAAAATCTAACAGTTTTGATGGTTATTCATGTTCATCAACCGAATGGGCTTAAGACTCCTTATTATATATATTATATGTTATATATGTTACAAATCACAACTAATATATATATATATATATATATATATATATATATATATATATATATATAATCAATAAAAAGAAAAATATTGCTTTCCTTAATTCTTTAGCAAATGCAGTCATATTAGAAAAATGTTTCAGTAACAGTTGTGATTTACTAGACTGTTTTACACAATACGGGCTTTGCCAATCTAACAATTTTTTCATAAAACTGGACAGAATTATGAACCAATACCAAGCTGTTTTTATTACTGTAGCTCTATAGTAGAGCTTGAAGTCAGGGATTGTGATGCCTCCAGAAGTTGTTTTATTGTACAGGTTTCTTTTAGCTATCCTGGGTTTTTTGTTTTTCCATATGAAGTTGAGTATTATTCTTTCCAGGTCTGTGAAGAATTGTGTTGGTATTTTGATGGGGATTGCATTGAATCTGTAAATTGCTTTTGGTAAGATTGCCATTTTTACTATGTTAACCCTGCCTATCCATGAGCATGGGAGATCTTTCCATTTTCTGACATCTTCTTCAATTTCTTTTTTCAGGGACTTAAAGTTCTTGTCATATAGGTCCTTCACTTGCTTGGTTAGTGTTACCCCAAGGTATTTTATGTCATTTTTGGCTATTGTAAAGGGTGATGTATCTATAATTGTCTTCTCAGCTTCTTTGTCCATTGTATATAGGAGGGCTACTGATTTTTTTGAGTTGATCTTGTATCCTGCTATGTTGCTGAAGGTGTTTATAAGCTTTATCAATTCCTCGGTGGAATCTTTGGGGTCACTCAAGTATACTATCATGTCATCTGCAAATAGGGAAAGCTTGACTTCTTCCTTTCCAATTTGTATCCCCTTAATCTCCTTATGTTGTCTTATTGCTATGGCTAGAACTTCAAGTACTATATTGAATAAGTATGGGGAGAGTGGACAGCCTTGCCTCATTCCTGATTTTAGTGGAATTGCTTTGAGTTTTTCTCCATTTAATTTGATGTTGGCTGTTGGTTTGCTATATATTGCCTTTATTATGTTTAGGTATGTTCCCCGTATTCCTGATCGCTCCAAGACTTTTATCATGAAGGGGTGTTGGATTTTGTCAAATGCCTTTTCTGCATCTAGTGAGATGATCATGTGTTTTTTTTCTTTGAGTTTGTTTATATGGTGTATTACGTTGATGGACTTTCATATGTTGAACCACCCTTGCATCCCTGGGATGAAGCCTACTTGATCATGGTGGATAATTGTTCTGATGTGTTCTTGGAGTCTGTTTGCCAGTATTTTATTGAGTATTTTTGCATCAATGTTCATGAGGGAGATCGGTCTGTAGTTCTCTTTCTTTGTTGTATCCTTGTTTGGTTTAGGAATCAGGGTAATTGTAGCCTCATAGAAGGAGTTTGGTAATGTTCCTTCTGTTTTCTATTATGTGGAACAATTTAGAGAGTATTGGTATTAACTCTTCTTTGAAGATCTGGTAGAATTCTGCGCTGAAACCATCTGGTCCTGGGCTTCTTTTGGTTGGGAGACTTTTAATGACTGTTTCTATTTCCTTAGGGGTTATTGGACTATTTAAATAGTTCATCTGGTCTTGATTTAACTTAGGTATGTGGTACTTATCCAGAAAAATGTCCATTTCTTGTAGGTTTTCCAGTTTTGTGGAGTAGAGGTTTTTGAAATATGACCTTATAATTCTCTGGATTTCCTCAATGTCTGTTGTTATGTCCCCCTTTTCATTTCTGATTTTGTTGATTTGGATTCTCTCTCTCTGTCTTTTGGTTAGTTTGGATAAGGGCTTGTCTATCTTGTTGATTTAGTCATTCTCTGAGGATGAATACCTCAGCAGTCCCAGAATGGCATTAACATCCAGAAGGATTCTTGGTGAGGTGCTTGTCTCTAAATGACATTAAACTGAAGAACTGTTGGTTGGTGAAGAACTTTTTGGTTTATTCAAGTATCAGGCCAGAGAGCAAACAGAATAAACAAAATCATATGCATATGCATATATATGTGTAGATGTAACCAACCGTCTTATTAAATAAGAAACACAGAAACAATGTAAAAGAGAAAGCCAAGAAGTCAGAGCTCAGAGCTAAAATCTCACCCTTCCTCCTGCTGTCCCAGCTTCGCGAAAAGAGACCTACTTCCTGTCGGTTCGTTTTTTTAAAGTATGTTGTTCTGCCTTCTCATTGGTTGTAAACCCAAACACATGACTGCCTCGCCACTGTCTGAATGTACAGCCCCCTAGGTCTTAAAGGCATATGTCTCCAATGCTGACTGTATCCCTGAACACACAGAGATCTTATGGGATTAAAGGCATGTGCCACCACCGCCACACTCTTGCTATGGCTCTAATAGCTCTGACCCTGAACACACAGATATCTATGGGATTAAAGGCGTGTGCTACCACCGCCACACTCTTGCAATGGCTCTAATAGCTCTGAACCCCAGACAACTTTATTTATTAACATACAATCAAAAAAATATTTCAGTACAATTAGATTACCACCACATATATGTCTGTATGTATATGTATGTATGCATCTATGGTATGTGTATGTATACACATAAAATTATCAATAAACAATTTTCACCAATAGAAAGAAAAATACTGTTTTTATATTGTTCCATGTTTCAGATTTCACATTGAGTCTTTGATCCATTTGGAGTTATTTTTCTGCAAAGTGATAGGTATAGGTCTCATCTCATTTTTCACATGGGGAAATTCAATTTTCCAGCACCTTTTATTGAAGATGTGTTCTTTTCTCTACCATATGCTGAGTTATATATCCTCATGTTTAGGTCTTCTATTTTGTCCCATTGTTCTACATGTGTGTATTTATGTCAACAACATATTTTTACTGTCTCTGTAATATTTCTTAAGATTGGAATGATAATTCCTCCAGCATTATTTGGTCTGTAAAGAATTGATATTTTTCACCGGGTGGTGGTGGTGCACGCCTTTAATCCCAGCACTCGGGAGGCAGAGGCAGGAGGATCTTTGTGAGTTCAAGGCCATCCTGGTCTACAGAGTGAGATCCAGGAAAGGCACAAAGCTACACAGAGAAATCCTATCTCCAAAAAAAAGAATTGTTATTTTTTTATCTAGGTCTGTTGTGGTTCCACATGAATTTTAAGACTGATTGTTTTCTATTTTTATGAACAATGAGATGGAGGTTTTCACTGGAGTTGTATTGAATCTAAGTAGATTTTGGTATAGTGGACATGTCATAACAACAGGCTTATAGCTTCTGTCCATCTGAACAGTCAATCACTCTCTCCAACATAGGGATATTTCAGCATAGCATGGATCCCTATGATGTTAGATCTCCTTGCATAGTAATTGCAAACAAAATGACTCTTATCACATATGGCCCCTTACAAGGACAGGCTCAGACATTACATCACAGCTCTAAATCCAACATCTCAACATCTGGAAGACACTGAGGCATGTTGACAGTTATTACTTTGTCTAAACCTGGGCATACATGGAACCTGAATACAGAGAAAATGATATTTGTGTCATATCCTCCTAAGGCATGGTAAGTGGTTTGAACTAACATATATCTTGGATCAGAGAAGTGTTTAAAGGCTTCATGGGGTCATTGTGGAAGCACTATTGCTATCCACAATCTTTCTATCACTTCGAATTTTAGAAATCTACTACACATCAGCATACCTCACTAGTGTCTATTGGATATGATCTGCAAATGATGGAAAACATGTGATTCTTTTATTTTCATTATGAGTTGTGTAACCTGAAAATTATCCATTTCTTTTAGATTTTCCAGTTTTGGGGAGTACAGTTTTTTGAAGGATGACTTGATGGTTCTCTGGATTTCCTCAGTGTTAGTTGTTATGTCTCCCTTTTCATTTCAGATTTTATTAATTTGGATGCTCTCTCTCTGGCTTTTGGTTACTTTTAATAAGGGCTTGTCTATCTTCATTGATTTTCTCAAAGAACCAACTCTTTGTTTCATTGATTCTTTGTATTGTTCTCTTTGTTTCTATTTCATTGATTTCATCTCTCGATTTGATTATTTCCTGGCATCTATTCCTCCTGGGTGACTCTGCTTCTTCTTGTTCTAGAGCATTCAGGTCACTAGTGTGAGGTTTTCCAACTTCTTTACATAGGCGTATAGTGCTATGAATCTTCCTGTTAACACTGCTTTTGTAGTGTCCCATAAATAGGGGTATGTGGTATATTCATTTTCATTGAACTCTAGGAAGTCTGTAATTTCTTTCTTTCTTCCATTGGTGATACTTTGAGCATTATTCCATTCCCATGAGATTGTATGCTTTCTGAAATTTTTGTTGTTGTTTAAATATAACTTTAAACCATGGTGGACTGATAGAATACAGGAGGTTATTCCATTTGTGTGTGTGTGTGTGTGTGTGTGTGTGTGTGTGTGTGTGTGTGTCTTTTGAGATTTGCCTTGTGGCTGAGTATGTGGTCAATTTTAGAGATGGTTCCATGGGGTGCTGAGAAAAGGTATATTATTTTTTGTTAGGGTGGCATGTTCTGTAGATATCAATTAAGTCCATTTGAGTCATAACATCGCTTAAGTTCCTTATTTCTCTGCTAAGTTTCAATTTGGCAGATCTGTCCAGTGGCAAGAGTAGGGTGTTGAAGTAGGGTGATTAATATGTCGGTTTTTATGTGTGATTTAAGCTTTAGTAATATTTATTTTACATATGTGGGTGCCTGTAGGGCCCTGGCCACATTTGGGTAGCTGTTGCCTTGCTTGCTGACCTTGACCTTGATGTCCTCCCAATGCTAATTCCCTGCCAGTTTCCACCCCCCCTGAATGCCTAAGGGAAGTTCCTTGCTTGTGTATCCTGCATATTGGGTTTTAACAGCTTATATGCAAGATTGTAAAACATCAGTAGTGAACTCCTACCCTCCAGGGTTCTCCCATTGTGCTGCAAGCCTGTATTTAAGGTTTCCTCCCTCCTTCAATAAACGGCCTTTGGCATTCTGCTGAGGTGAATGACCTACTGTCTCTTGTCTCTGTTTTTTGATCCACAGCCCCTCGCTGGACATGGTGAGCAGATGGTGGTAGCGCAGGCCTTATTGCTACAGTTGCCCTTGTGTTTGGGGCATAAATGTTCAGAATTGAAACTTCATCTTGGTGGATCTTTCCTGTGATGAGTATGTATTGTCCTTTTTGATCACTTTTGATTGATTTTACTTTGAAGTCTATTTTGCTGGATATTAGGATGGCTACACAAGCTTGCTTTTTAAGACCATTTGATTGTAAATTTTTTCCCAGCCTTTTATTCTGGTGTAGTGTATATCTTTGAAATTGAGGTGTGTTTCTTGTATGCAGCTGAAAGATTGGTCCTGCTTTTGTATCCATTCTGTTAGCCTGTGTCTTTTTATAGGTGAATTAAGTCCATTGATATTAAGGGATATTAGTGACCAGTGATTGTTAGTTCCTGATGTCTTTTGGTGGTAGTGTGTGTGTACTTCTCTTCTTTGGGATTTACTGCTGTTGGATTATCTATTGCCTGTGTTGTTGTGGGTGTATCTGACTTCCTTAGGTTGGAATTTTTCCTTCTAGGGCTTTCTATAGGGCTAGATTTGTGGTTAGGTATTGTTTAAATCTGGCTTTGTCTTGGAATGTTTTCTTCACTCCATCTATGATAAATGAAAGTTTTGCTGGGTATATTAGTCTAGGCTGGCATCCATGGTCTCTTAGTGTCTGCATTACATCTGTCCAGGTCCTTCTGGCTTTCAAATTCTCCATTGAGAATTCGGGTGTTATTCTGATGGGTTTGCCTTTATAAGTCACTTGACCTTTCTCCTTTGCTGCTCTTAATATTCTTTCTTTATTCTGTAGGTTTATTTGTTTAATTATTATGTGGCATAGAGACTTGTTTGGGGGATCTAGTCTGTTTAGTGTTCTATAGGCTTCTTGTATCTTCATAGGTATTCACTTCTTTAAGTTGGGAAATTTTTCTTCTATATTGTTGAATATATGTTCTATGTCTTTGAGTTGGTATTCTTCTCAAATAAGACCAAGAGTGGATCAGAGAGTCATGAATATATTTTCTATGTCTTTGAGTTGGTATCCTATTATTCTTAGGTTTGGTCTTTCCATGGTGTCCTAGATTTTTTGGACATTTTGTGTTATGACTTTTTTGGCTTTGGTATTTACTTTGACAGATGAATCTATTTCCTCTATTGTACCTTCTACACCAGAGAACCTCTCTTCCATTTCTTGTATTCTGTAGGTTATGCTTGCATCTGTGTTTTTCTGTTCATTTACTCAGATTTTCTATTTCCAGCATTCCCTCTGTTTGTGTCTTCTTCATTGTTTCTATTTCCCTTTTCAGGTCTTGAACTGTTCCCCCAACTATTTAATTGCTTTTTCATGATTTTCTTTGATGCATTTATTGATTTATTCCACTTTTTTGTCTTTTCTTCTATTTCTTTATAGATTTCTTCCAATTCTTTGTTTGTCTTTTTCTCAATTTCTTTATTGATTTCTTCCACTTTTTTGTTTTTCTTTTCCTCAAATTCATTTGTCATTTTTTTCTTGAAAGGCATCTAGCATGTTCATGATGCTATTGTTAAGGTCATTTTCTTCTGCTTTTTCTACCTTGTGATGTTCAGGTCTTGCTGTTGGAGGAGGGCTAGGTTCTGGTGATGTTTCTGCCTATGTACTTCTGCCTTGACATCTGCCCATCTCCTCCTCTAATGGGTAAAAGAGGTACCTGTGTCTGAGGGAGTTGCTGCTGTGCTTGTTGTGTCTGTGTCTCAGGGAGCCTGTCTGGGTCCTGTCTTAGTTCTTTGTCTAATTGGAACAGGCAGATTCTTTGTCTCAGGTAGCTTCTCTTAGGTTAACCCAAGCAAGTTGATTCTATGACTCTCTGATCCACTCTTGGTCTTATAGGAGCTCCTGGTCCAGTCACAGCTGACAGATTCTGTGTTTCAGGAAGCCTCTCTTGGTCCAATAAGAGGTGGCAGATTCCTGGTCCCCTGAGGTTACTCTTGGTCCAATGACAGTTCTTTGAACAATGAGAGTTTTCTGTTTAGCCTTGATGAGAATTTATGCCCAATGAGAGCTTCAGGTTGGTTTCCAAGCTTCAGAAAGTGGCTGGAGTATCCTGTGGATGGGTATGGGGGCAGGGCATGTAGATTGCAGGGTCTGCTGTGGGGTCTTGGTGTTGGAGGGGTCTTCATTTAGGAACCCTGCCTGCTGGATGGCAACTGGGGCCAACATAGGGGGTCATTCCCAGGGAATGACTGGGACCCAGGGATGGGTCCTAGGGGCAAGACTCACTGGGTATGAACAGAGTCACTCATCTGTAGGTCCAAATAGAGCTGGGGGTTGGTTTCCAAGAATCAGGAAGTGGCTGTGGTCTCCTGCAGATGGGTATAAGAGCAGAGCATATAGATTGCAGAGTCTGCTGTAGGGTCTTGGTGAGGGAGGGGCCTACCCACAGGAGCCCTGCCTTCTGGCTGGAAACTATAGCCAAGTTGGGTGGGTGTTCCTAGGGAAATGGCTAGGGCCCAGGAATGGGTCCTAGAGGCAAGGCTCACTGGGGATGAACAGTGTCACTCACCTCTAGGCCTGAAGAGAGCTAGGGATTGGTTTCCCAAATTTTATTTATTAACCAATCAGAACAAAATATTTACAGCATACACAGCGATATCCACAGCACATGATTCCCTAAAAGAATGAAACCACAAGGAGGACATTTTGGTTGTGAGTCTTATGCTGGCTCCTTTGCACATCAGGTAGCAAATAGAAGAGTCTCACAGCTTCAAGTTGAAGACTAAGATGGGTCTCACAGATTAGGATTGGCTCATGTAGGCTGCTGATGCAGCCAGCTGACAAAATGCTCATATTCATTTCAGCTAATCTTAAAAAAATACTACCTACATAATTTTCTGCATTGACATTTTCAGTGTGACACAGGAGAAAAACTGTATATCAAGCAAAACATGTTGTTTTCAATGTTAAAATAAGATTAAATGATTTTTATTCCTTATCTGGAACAAACAAAGCTTGGATACAATAGAATAATGGTGTAGGAGAAGAAAGGGTACAAAAGATGGAAAAAAGAGAGAAGTGAGGGCTCTGAAGTTCATTAGCCACCAATTTTGATTATACAAGAGAGCCATGTAGCCTCTTAAAATGGAGGAGAGAGTATAAAAAGCCAGGAAGGTAGACACCAGGATCAGAATATTCTGGGTGACCCTGGATTCAGGGGAGATTCTGAAGGAACCATGAGTGCTGCGGATGTGTTTTACCCTCTGTTTATGTCTGTAAAGAATAACAATCATAGCTCCACTAGACCAGGTCATGAGCACAGAAAAGAAGACCTCGGGGCACACCACCAGTGCTCCATAAATTGAACCACCAATTCCACCCCTCACTATACTGCGGCAGTATTCAAAATCCCATATTCTGGTCACATTGTTTGTATACTTGTTGGCAAGTATGTATACAAAATGAATGAAGTTTATGAACATGTACATGATCCAGAGGAGTAAAATGTAGTAGCCAATGTTCTTTTCAAATTTGAATTTATGATCCTTCAAACAGGAATTACTGGGACTAATGGTCAAGACCTGAAAGACACTCAGGAGGCTTGTGGTGGCAATGGAAACACTCCTACCAAATCCTTGCAAGTACAATAGGAGCTGGCATCCAAAACTATCCAAGAAATGCTTAAATCCAAAAACTGCCATTGTTTGGGGCACTCCATCAGAAAGAATGATCAAGGCATTGGCTGTCAATAGGTGCATGAAAATCAAATCTGTGGGCTTTAATATGCATTTTCTGCAGTAAAAGAACAGATAGTAGAAAATTAGAGAGGAATTTCCCAGAATTCCAGTTGTAGTTTCTGATAAGAAAATAATTCTGAATGCCAGAATCCAGAAGTCCATTGTGTGATTTGGCATAATTTCCTTATGAATATGGAACTGTTATTCTTCTGCTCAAATAAATACTGACAAGTATTTACAGTCTACAGTGGAAGAAGAAGCTTTTAATTGATGGGACTACTGAGAGACTGAAACAAAAGTGCTTTTAAGCTCAGGAGTTCAAGGCCAGTCTGACCACTTAAACAGATCTAATCCTTAAAATTTGACAAGACTAGTTACTTTCCATGTATGATACTTTGAGTCTGCACAATACCTCAGAGCATACGTAAGTTGGAAGGAGAACCATCAAGTTTTATAGAAAATGAAACATTCACAATCATGTGACATTAGCCCATGAGAGACAGTGAAAAATGACAGCTCATAGAACAAAATATATTGCAAGATTTCCAGAATATATTGCTATTTTCTAGTCCTGGCATAAAAGAAAACATCAATAAAGTCTAGAAAAATAAATATATTATTGCATAATGCATATTTCATCTAAAATTAAATTATGTAGAATGAGACATTTATAATACCATTCAGACATAGTTATGTTCTTCTGACATTACAAAGGGTCTTTCATCTTGATGCAGGGAAAGCCACCATTGGTTTAACCTGAAACTCACTCTCCCTTTTCTACTGCCTCCAGGAAAAGTCTCTTGGAAAAGTATTCAACCATATTCTACAAACTGAGTGTTGAAATGCCCCAAATAACTGCATGTTTTAGCTTCTTTTAATCTGCTTGATTGCTTTACTCCCTACCCACCCCTGTGAAATGTCAACAAGAATATACTTGTCCTGGTATGTTTGCCTTTAAATGTTCCCTGTAAAATGAATTTGAGGCTTCACTGTGAGATGTTTTCTCTCCATGTAGTAACCAAGTCTGCTTAATTCAGACTCACATTTTGGACTTTTGTCATGCTGAGTGGACTCTCAGTCTTTGTCCTGCAACAGACTTAGAGAAAAAAAAATATTGAAAGCACAATATGCATTAGAACTGTGCTTTAAGTGAAAACTTACATCATGCTAAGAAATGACTTTAGGAAATCATACCATATAGACATACATGTTAGCACAAGCATGTCAGGGCTGGTAGAGGGATGGGAATGTCTGATATGATGACATCTGACACAGTGCACAATATCTTGAAGTAAGGCTAAAATGCTACAATAAATGGCAAGGAAGACAATATATGATGAATGATAGATAATGGAGAAATGTTCAGGGTCTCTATTGAAATAGTATTTTGAAAAATCATGTACCAATCCTTAGTCTCAGAGTGGAAATCATAGGGAAAAAGGCACTGGGTAAGATAATCTATCAGTTCAGTAAATTCAGAGTTAATTCTCAGCATACCATACGCTATTCATGTAGGAGATGGTAAATAAAAGGCTCTTAATTAGGGTGAGAGCTTCTTGAAGAACTAGGTAGAAGCAGCTGTGAATCAGTACCATGCTGAACAATGCAGTCCCAGAAAAGGACCAGTGCTCCAGACAATCATCAGCCATGCAATGACAGTCAGCTGAACAATCAAGAACTGGAACAAAATTGTCTATGAGTCTTGGGATCTGAAGGAGTTAAAACAAAATGGGGACATGGGCTGACATCTTAAGAACTACAACATACTAGCACTTTGCCCATCTCAAAGCATTGGTACTGTAGAATGCTCTGTGGAATGGCTAGAGCAGAAAACAGAAAGTATTCCAAAAGTGGGTGAGACAGGCCCAAAAAAATCACTACCACACATTCGGTCCCAATGTGATTTCATTATTTATAAGTGTTAGAAATATGTGTTTATGTGGGATAATTGTAAGTTGAGCTAATAAACTCGAAGAAGGCCCATAAGAGAATAAAAAAGAGTCCCTTTGAGAGACGATGGAGAAGGTAAGAAAACAGACCTGATATTAGAATAGAAAAAAAAAAGATATACATGCAAGAGATAAGCTAGAATAGGAGAAGAAACATGATTGTCTCAACTAAAACAATAAATGTGAAAAGCCTTAAAGAAACTAGCAACATTTAAGCTAATTAAAATAAAATAAAATATAAAACATGAACAAAAAAATAAGGAAAAAGGATGAAAATACCAAGCTTTGACTTGTTTGAGAAAAAACTAAGAACTGTTAGTCTGTCAATGCCTCTCAGTCTAATTACAAAGACTGCAAAAAGGCAAAAAATGCTGCTGTAAATGCAGCAGAGTTCTAAATCTTGATCTGTAGTAGCAGGAAGTGAAATTACTCCCACAATGAGCATAGCCTGAGCCTATGAGACAGACCTCAAACATCAACCCACACAATCACACACACCTCCATCTAGGCCACTCCTATTCCAGCAACGCCACACCTCCTAATAAGGCCACACTTTAGGCCAATTATTCAAAATATTAATCTATGGGAGTCATACTTTTTCAAACCACTAAACTTCACTGCATGGCTCCCATTGTCTTATAACCACAATATAATGCAAAGTGCACTCAGTCCAACTTCAAGAGTCCTCATAATCTATCAGAGTCTCAACAATGTTTTCAAGTCCGAAGTTAAAATTCTCTACTTAGATTCATGCAGTTGCTTAACTGTAATCCCATATTAAATAAAAATAAAAACAAATCACATACTTCTAACATATACTGGAACAGTGGGGAATAGGGAGGATAATGAGATATTGGATGAGAGCGAGATTCAAAAACCTCATGGGCCAATATCAAATCCTTCATCTCCATGTCAAAATGCTCTTAGATCTCCAACTTCGTTCAGCATTATTGACTACAAATCACTCTCTGTCCCAGGGTGTTTCCACTGCCCCTTAGCAGCTCTGCTGGGCAGGTGTACCACAGGTCTGGCATCTATAAAATATAGGGTCTGCATAGAAATCCAGGATTCACATTGATTGCTTTTACACAGTGTTCTCTCCAGGCATCAAGGCTAGCACATACATTTAACATGATTGGTCATAGAAGCTTTCCAGTCCATATCCCCTGTCTTCTATGCTTGACTCCAAAGCCAGAGCCACATGTTCTTACCTGCCTACTTCTGCTGCTTTCTGAGGCTGAAAATATACACCTTGTTTGATTGAAACTTCAACAGCTTTCTATTTTCCACGATTTCCTTCACTCCTAATCTCAGATGTCCTTAAACTTCCTCTGCATAACAAGCTGGCCTTGAAGTCAGAAATCTTTCAATTACATCTTCAACAACTTTCTTTTTTTATTGGTTTCCTTCATTGCCTTAGCTTGGCTAATATGAAACATGCTCTATAGACCAAGCTGGCCACAAACTCAGAGATCCAGAGATATCTGCCTTTAGAATCCTTGGATAATGGTGGGCACAACCACACATGGCTCTAGGGCTTTTTCATTTATGTTGTAAGAGTTGGAAAGTGACCTGAGTGGGATCTTGCCCTGAGGTCATCTTTCCCATTATTTCCCTTCTAAATCTGTTTATCTCCTTGAACACAGGCCTTAACTCCATTCCACAAACTGAAGCTCTTTTTCTCCTCAAATTGCACATTTTGTGTTTTCCTTGTTCAGCTTGCTCCTTTTCATTATAAATCTGCATAGGAGTGAACTCTAATAGACAAGACAGTCAACACTAGGCTGTTTTGAGAATTCCTTTGCCAATGGAATTATTCCAAAAATTCTTCATTTTAGTCTTATGCAAACTTTTCTGGCAAGGGCAAAGAGCACCCACATTCTTTACAAGACCAATATCTAGGACAAATACTAACATCCTTCCCCTCTAAACACTCTTGAGTCAGGCTCCCACTTCAGATCATTCTTAGCACTAATGTCTTCCATGTTCCTACTAGAATCACCCATTTCCCTCACTTAAAGCATTTAACTTAAAGCATTAACTGCTTTTCTAATCTATATTCCCAAAGTCTGTATTACTATAACAACAAATGTTGGGCCATATTACAACAATACCCCAATCACTGTTAGCCCTTTCTGTCTTAGTCAGGATTTCTATTGCTGTGAAGAAAGCCCTTGACCACAATTCTCATAAAAAAATATTTTATTGAGACTGCCTTACAGTTTAAGAGGAGTAGTCCATTATCTTCATTGCACAAAATATGGCAATGTGCCAACAGATATGGACCTGGAAAAGCAGTTGAAAGTTCTCCATCTTAAGCCACAGGCAACAGAAAGTGAACTGAATTGGTATAGCTTGAGAATAGAAAACCTCAAAGCCCATCTCCACACTGACACTCTTCCTCCAACAAGGCCAACCCTACTCCAGCAAAGCCACTCCCTATAGTCCAAGCATTCAAATACATGCATCTCTGGAGAACATACATATCTATGCTAACCCTCACAACAGTCAAAGTAAATTTCTTTGTGTCACTGAAGAAATTTGGAGTTTACAATCCAGTAATATTCTTGGACCATCACCTGCACATCATCCACATGTGCTCAGTAACATCTCATTTTCAATTAATCAGTAGACACATAATAGATTTCTATGTGCATGGAGAATATTGAAAATCTTACACTATTGTTTTTTCCTATACCTACCGTTTTCCAAGTATTTTTTACTTGGGAAATTGCTGTAAAATGCATAACCTTTATAACCATGAATTTTAGTCCTTAAAGTGAAACAGTATGAATCACAAACAAAAGAAGAAAATGAATGTGGTTTCAGTTTGTTTCTTTAATGGGAGATGACATTGTGCTTGAAAGTCATGGAGTCAGTGTTTGATAACAATATTCCAACAAACACCATCTGATATTTGTGAACATTGATACAGACTCATATGATAATTCATTCCAATGTTAGAACAGTATCACAA
Organism: Peromyscus maniculatus bairdii; assembly: GCF_049852395.1. Classification (NCBI taxonomy): domain Eukaryota; kingdom Metazoa; phylum Chordata; class Mammalia; order Rodentia; family Cricetidae; genus Peromyscus; species Peromyscus maniculatus. Next base: position 18,803,168 of record NC_134852.1, read on the forward strand.
ACAGATTCTTTATATATTCTGTTGCTACTTCATATTAAGATCATATACACAGAAAATTTGACATTTTAGGGTACAGACTATTCAACAGTAGACACACGAATAAATAACATCCATGGATGCTTTTCAAAGTTTGACATACCTGACATATTTCCTTACTGAGATACCAGACACATTTCTAAGAAATTGATAACAATGGACCTACCTGCTGCATCTGTGATGACAGAAAAATTACAGATGTCAGCAAGATGCTTTATCCTAAGACCAGTTATAATCTTGGAGACTCCTTGAATACCATGACCAAGAAATATCTGTACCACATCTAAGACAATTGAGTATTTCAGGTTCCACCTGCATTAAGTGTATTGAAGTAAGAAGAAATTTTAAAGAAAGGAAATAATGACCAATAACAACCACTGAATGAGATCATTCTTATGCACAAATCTGGAAGGTCACTCTGTCCAATTATAGTAATGAATATTTGCCTTCAAAGCAAATTCTGCACATGAAGACATAGAAGGTGCATGTCACATCTAAAGAATTCCAATATTCTCACTAGTAAATAGTCACTTAGTTTATCTGTTAAGAATTGAGCATATAAGGACAAATATTTTTTATGATTTAAGTACATATAATTACAGATAGCAGTGACAATTGATGAGTCACTGCTATCTTGTAAGTTTGACACCTTCCTTGATTTTTCTGACTGAATAATGTAGACACTGTCATGCCAAGACCATAGAAACTCTGAGGATAAATGACTCCTTAAATCCAGTAGCTATTTGGAGGTAGCGTGGATACAAGAAGGTAATGAACATGTGACACAAACACAATCACCTCAGTCTGTGATCACCAAGCCATGAGAGATGCTCACAAACATATTTACAGTTTAGGTTCCCAACCTGATATTTTGTTTGTTGGTATGTAACTGTAAGCTTCTTGGTGAAAGTTTTCATTTGAGGGAACTAGGGAGATGGCTCAGTATTAAAGAATGCTTGCTGCTATGGTTGACAACCTTGGTTTGGTCTCCAGCACCCACTTCGTGGCTCATAATTAACTGCAATTCCAGGTCCAGTGGATACTGACACTATTATGGCCACTGTAGGCACTGAATTCTCATATTGCCCACATATGCATGCAAGAAAATTATTCCCACACACAATATGAAAATAAAAATAAATACATCTTTTTAAAACTAAGTTTCTACTTCAACATGAACATTCCCTCCACAGGCAAATGTAAAGTGCAAATAAGACTTTCAGGATGTAATAAAATATAGTGTATAAAGTGTGGTTAGACATAATGGAAAATTGCCCCAATGCTCAGTTTAATTTCACAAGTATGAGATACACTAGGAGTTTATGATTCCACAGGAAATATGCTATTACTACAGAGAGAAAGGCTATAGTGGTAACTAATGAGGAATTACTAATACTTCTACTTTGCACAAAATCAATGTGAAATACTAACATGTGAATAACAAACATTTGCATGAGAAGAAAACTAAGTGACTAAAACAATTGACTTAAAATTCGGCATGTATTTGCTAATAATTTGTTGTTGTCTTTGTTTTTAAGTCAGGGTGTCATTGTATAGCTCTGGCTATCCTGGAACTCACCATGTAGATCATGTTGCTCTCAAATTCACAAAGACCTTCTTACCCATGCCTTATGATGAGTAATAAATAAATAAAATGATGAAATAAAAGTCATGCACCTCAACAACTGGATTACTTTATTATGGTTATATTGATTTATCTATTATAATGAAATTCATGATGATTTAAAACTCAGAGAGTGTATGTTAGATTGTAAAATATAATCAGAATAATGTGATTCCTTAAATATTGTCCAATGTGATATAGCACTAGTATGGATAAATAGTAGCCGAGTAGTAGAGCCCAGGACTGCAGATCACAAAACCCTTTGTTTTATTAGCAATAACACTAAACAGTGAGGAAAGGTATGGTATCTGGTTCTGCTTAACATTAGTGTAAGACTAATAGAGGGGAGGTATCTAGAAATGGAAATAAGGGGTAAAAACTGATTCAAGGAACAGAAAGAGAAGACACAAAATAGTTCCCTAGCTTAGGTGTGACTGAGAAATACTGAAGTGTTCCTAACTTTGTGCCAGTCCCTGTGGTTCTTAAAGTAATATAAGTTCACACTGTGGGTGACTGTGGGTAGATCAGGATAATGCAGGCCATGTGAGAGGGTGCTGAGGACTATTACAAAAGTCAATGTGAAAATTCACACTACCCTCCATACTGTGTTGACTGTCTTGGAATTAATAAGGTCCTGGTTGTCATTGCTCAATAGTTATAAATAACTTCCATTTCATGTTACCTTTCCAAGTTCAAGAGAAAGAGCTTTCAAACCAATTATTTTACCACTGGCTATTCAACACATAGTCACTACTGCCTGTATAACCAGATGATAAATGTAGTGTCACATAAGAATATTTTTTTACTCGAGAATCATATTCATATTTGCAACATCCTCAGGGTTGCGTGCTTCCTATATTTCCATTTTATTGTCCACTATCGCCACAAAATCATGATAAACTCACTCATAATAATAATAATTCAAAGATAATCAACACTCATGGAAGGTAAGCGGAATTACCACATTGACTTATTACAATAGTCCTTCAGCACCTTTGCAGATGGCCTGCATTATCCTACTCCACCCACAGTCACTCTTGGTGGGGACCTTACATTGCAGTAAGAACCAACAAGGAGGGGTACAAGGTTAGGAACATTTCTGTATTTCTCAGTCGCTCTTTAGTTAATGAATTAGGCCTGTGCCTTCTCTCTCTGTTCCAAGGACCTGGTTCTAATGCAGAATCCCTTTACCAGACAGGAGCACTTATGCAGGTCTTGCCCTTTTGCTGGATCTTCCACTCCACCTGAAATATGAAGTACTCACCAGGCTTCATCATCTGCAGGATGGTGGGGTAATTGCTGATCCTGACTCTTAAGAAGCAATTGCAAGAGCTTAAACCTGAGGGAGAGGTCTGTGACCTCACCTCCCTCCAGAACTGCAATTTTCATTTCATCTGCAGTGACAATGACAGTGTTGGCTTTGGGAGACAAAATAATTCATGAAACTTTTCCAGATGCTCATTAACAAAGACACTTATGAGTTCCTTATTATTATCTCTCCAGAGGCAAAGTGTTGTTAGAAGGCATTGAGTTTTCATAATCTCTCAAGGCTGAATAAGACTCCTGTGAATGGCATTAAAACTTTAAGGTCTGTTTCAAAGAAAGTTAGTGAAGTTTCTCTGTCGCCTTGAATAGATGTTTCACTGACTTCTTGAGCACAAATCAAATTTTTTTAAAAAAAAATTATAAAATTTATTACTTAAAATGTTTCTTTGAGTATTTCATCCATGTATATAAGTTTTAGGCCAGTGCACTCCCATTGACTTCTTTTCAGTTTACTTTGCATACCCTCCACCAGCATTCTCTCCAAATCTCATGTCTTCAAAAAAACACTGAGTCTACTTACTGAATCTAGTGTGTGCCTAATCCAGGTACACACATGGAAACACTGTTAGCCTCCTAAAGGTTGAATACTCAAAGAAATCCAACACTTTGTCTTCCAGAATCCATCTGTGGCCAAAAGCTATTCAGCCAGAAGTTGTACTTCCTGATCTCCTCCACAAACAAAAGCTTTTAGGATCCAGCCCCAATGAGGGAATTGACATCAATTTCCTCAGCAGGCAATGCCAATGCCATGCATACCTCCTATGACCTCATCTTGATCAGAAAGGAGATGAGTTCATGATATAACGACATATCAGTCACACTCTATCAGGAACTTCTGCCTACATGGAGACAGGCTGTCTGTCCTGTGAACACTGAGGTCCTATGCAGGCAGCACCAGCCATCATAGAAATGTACTCTCACAAGTAAGTCTTAAATTCTTCTCTCAGAATGATAGAAGCTAGGACAGTCGGCTTCAAGCTATGTGAGTGCAGCTCTGAACTGGTCTTTTCCTTTGCTTAGAGACACAGCAAAAGGCAAATTATAAGCAGAGGGAATGATCCCACATGTGCTTCAGAATAATGAGGGTTAAAGAAACCTGTACATGAGATGCTCTTACAGTGCTATTCAGCTCTCTTGAAACTAATTGCTCTAGTTGAAGGTATAGGTCTCTAACAGAAAGAGGGAAGTTAGACCTTAATGAGTGAAACAAAGTGTGACAGTGCTTATGGGTTCACATCTTCTCCCTTTCCCTTTGATGAAATATCAGTCGGTATTCAGAAAGATGCTACAATGCATGGCAGCAACAGTGAGTTAAAGGAGGAGATTCTTATAGACTTGAGCAACCCCTCTTAAATATACAAATTCCCCTTTTAACTCTGGTTTCCAGAAGCTGATGGTTTTCTTTTTCCTAGTGCAAACTTGAGTGCCCAGTAGGAATTAAGGGCTATGTTCACACTGTAAAGGAAAACAATAGTAACAAGGAGCTAATGTCATATGTATATATATGTTTATAAAATGTAGAAAAGGCAGACATCGGTAGAAACCAACAGCAAGTAATTCGAATGGGGTTTCTCTCTCTGTCCCAAATTTACATTTTCACAATTGAAGCTGACTGTTCACAGCACTGCTACTGTTTGAGTTTCTAACTGCTAGATATTATTTTGTCATCTGTGTACTTCCTTGGACATATATACAAACAAAGAAGATATTGTTGTCCCTTCTAATATGAAATATTATATATTGTAAATATTGATGTATGTTTAATTTAATTTGCAATATGTTTGAACAACTGTAGTATATTACTGAACATTTTCTATGTGTGAATAATGGTACCTTAGTTATAAAAATGTAGGTAGATTTCAATAGACTGTAATTCTGACTATGAGACTCGTTTTACATTTAATTATTTTAGTTTGTATGTAAAATTTACCTTCACATGACCAGCATTGTTGTCCTGGGGTTATTTTATTTTATACCTTCATAATACAAGTCTAAAAATATTTCAGGTTTCAATAGGATTGTTTGGTAACACAGGGAAGGATTTTATAAAATGGATAAAGAAAAGAACAGCTAGGTGAACAATTTTTTCTATATTCAAACAAGAAATATTTTAAAAGGTGATGAATGGTAGAGTTGCATGTATTCCAAACACTGTAATCTCATTTGCTGCAGCTGTTCCCATTCCAGTTAAGGCTTTTACCCTTGGTGGGATCTGGTGAATCTGGGATTTAGAATGATGGTGCAGTCAGTAAAATGTATGCTTCCAATCCTGAGAAAACCAGAGACTTACATGGTTGATAGGGATACATTACTACTGTGAGCTGTTCACTAACTGTATCGACCTATCAATGCTGCAACAAATTCAAATCAAATATTGATTATGAGGCACTGTGCCACATGCCAACTCAAAGTGAAGGACACTATAGGGATGACCGTTTACCACGGTCTGCACACTATTTTTTCCTTTTATTTTATTTTACAATGCCATTCAGTTCTACATATCAGCCACAGATTCCCTTGTTCTCCCCCTCCTGCCCCCTTCCTCTTCCCCCAAGCCGACCACCCATTCCCACCTCCTCCAGGGTATAGTGTCCCCCGAGGACTGAGATCCACCTGGTAGACTCAGTCCAGGCAGGTCCAGTCCCCTCCTCCCAGACTGAGCCAAGCGTCCCTGCATAAGCTCCAGGTTTCAAACAGCTAATTCATGCAATGAGCACAGGACCCAGTACCACTGCCTAGATGCCTCCCAACAGATCAAGCAGATCAAAGCCAATCAACTGTCTCATCTATTCAGAGAGCCTGATCCAGTTGGGGGCACCTCAGCCTTTGGTTCATAGTTCATGTGTTTCCATTCGTTTGGCTATTTGTCCCTGTGCTTTATCCAACCTTGGGTTCAACAATTCTCGCTAATATAAACCCTCCTCTTTCTCGCTAATTAGACTCCTGGAGCTCCACCGGGGCCTAGCCATGGATCTCTGCATCCAGATTCCTCAGTCATTGGATGGGATTTCTGGCACGACTATTAGGGTGTTTGGCCATCCCATCACCATAGTAGGTCAGTTCTGGCTGTCTCTCGACCATTGCCAGCAGTCTATTGTGGGGGTATCTTTGTGGATTTCTGTGGGCCTCTCTAACACTTTGTTTCTTCCTTTTCTCATGTGGTCTTTATTTACCATGGTCTCGTATTCCTGGTTCTCCCTCTCTGTTCTTGATCCAGGTGGGGTCTCCCGTTCCCACAGGCTCTCTTTCCCTCAACCCTCACCCTCATTACTCCCACTCATATCCAGATTGTTCATGTAGATCTCAGCCATTTCTCGGTCATTGCGCAATCCCCGTGTCTTTCTCGGGGTCCTGTTTTCCAGGTAGCCTCCCTGGTGATGTTAGTAGTAGTCCAATCATCCCTGTTTTACATCTAGTATCCTCCTATGAGTGAGTACATACCATATTTGTCTTTCTGAATCTGGGTTACCTCACTCAGGATGATTTTTTCTAGATCCATCCATTTGCCTGCAAAACTCATGATGTCATTATTTTTCTCTGCTGAGTAGTATTCCACTGTGTATATGTGCCACAATTTATTTATCCATTCTTCAGTTGAAGGGCATCTCGGGTTTTTCCAGGTTCTGGTTATTACAAACAATGCTGATAGGAACATAGCTGAGCAAGTGTCCTTGTGGTGTGATTGAGTATTTCTTAGGTATATGCCCAAGAGTGGTATAGCTGGATCTGGGGGGAGATTGATTCCCAGTTTTCTAAGAAAGCGCCATATTGATTTCCAAAGTGGTTGTACAAGCAACATGCCAATTCAAAGTGAAGGACACTATAGGGATGACCTTTCATCACAGTCTGCACACTTTTAATCTCAGGAAGCTTCTTCTGAAAATGACACACTTTCTAATTCCTCTACATTGGAATGTACTGATTGAAGGGGAACACAGTATTTAGAGTGGCATGAAGAGAGTAGTCCTGTGTGTCTTTCAAGAGTTCTCTAGATCTCACATTAAGTGATAGTCACAGTAATATAACAGAATGTGATCCACAGACATGGCCATGGGGATCCTCTTCCTGTCTCAGAATGCACTGGGGATGTTGTTTAACTCAGCCTCACTTTGCTGTTTCATCAATGATGTATTCTCTGGAATCAGAGCCAGACCTAATTGTCAAACACCTGACCACGGCTAACTTCATGGTTCTTCTCTGTAAAGGAATCACTCAGAAAATGGCTGCTTTTGGTTAGACATATTTTCTAGATAGCATTGCACGTAAACTTGTTTTTTATAGAGTTACCAGAAAGTATTCCTTAGATCCAAATCAATCTTAAATTTATTCCAGGTTATCTTCATCACCTCATGGACTGCCAAGTACAGTTCAAAGACAAAGACCCATCATTAGAAGTTCTGGCTGCCTGTGCTGGCCCTGAAATTAATGGTAAATGGCTTGATCCCTGTGATTGTGACAGACATGAGTGATGGAAGAACTGCACAGGGATTAGAAAGTTTCTATATTGTAGTATGGCCAAAGCTTAAAGATCTAACCTACACGTTATTTGTCATATTATTGAGATCTTTGGATGTCATATGTTTGGTAATCATGATGTGGTCCGGTGGTTCCATGGTCCTTTTCTTGCTGAAGCACAAGCAGTGGGTCTAAAACTTATCAGAATTCTATGTCATTGGCCATCTCCTGTGACTAGACCCACCTAAACCATCCTTGTCCTGGTGAGCAGTTTTGTGGTCTTTATACAACTCCTGGCATCTTAACCATGTTTATGCTTTGTAAATGGAACCACCGGGTTCCTGGGCAATTCCAGTGCACCAAAAGCTGCATGCTTCCCAACATTTTGTCCCTTTCTTATCATCAGAAACTACAACTCAATTTCCAGGCTCTGATGGACTTGGTAATAACAAACAACAAATGTTAGAATGTAGAGTTCTAACATTGATACTGTAAATCCTATTTCCATTCTTTTTGTTCTACCCATTTATTGTGATTATAATGTAAGACTTAGCTATAAGCTTACATTTTCTAAAATTTCAACAGGAAAATGCCTATTGTCGGTGATAATATGAAGAGTGTTAGCAATTCTTTCTGGTAAGATCACTGCCAATAGAAAAATGTCAAAACCAGGACTACATGTATCACACAAATTTATAATTCTCATGAGAGTGCATCTTAATCAATGATACATCATGTATGAGTGATGAATTTATATTCAAGAAGAAAGAAAAAATCACCATGAAAAAAGAAGAAAAGAAACAAAAGAAAAAAGTAAAGCTACAAGTAATTAATGAGCTCAGAAAGAGAGAGAATTAGACTTCCCTGGGATTAAATGCATTGTTAATCCAATACCAAGTGCTCAAACATAAAATATAAACATATGATCAACACTATGTGTACTTGAAAGATTATAATTATCCATATATATATATATATAATATATAATATATATATAAATAATATATATTATGATTATCCATATATATATATATATATATATATATATATATATATATATAAATTAAAAGAGTCTATGAATTTGGGAGGAAGCAGAGGGGACCAAGGGAAAGTTGGACTAGAGAAGGGGAAGAAAGGAGGTAAATACAGTCCTGATATATAAATTTTCAATATAACAGGGTGCCTACTTGATATAATAAAAGATGGAAAGTTAGAGAATGTAACATATCAAAATCCAAATATAATAGAACATAGTATAATAGAACTTATCAAAGAAGTGGAAACAAGGAGATGATGTTCGAATCTTAGATGGTCTTTTTTTTTATTTTTATTTATATATATGTGTGTGTGTGTGTGTTTTATTTTACAATACCATTCAGTTCTACATATCAGCCATGGGTTCCCCTATTCTCCCTCCTCCCACATCCTCCCCTTACCCCCAGCCTACCCCCCATTCCCACCTCCTCCAGGACAAATCCTCCCCCAAGGATTGCGATCAACCTGGTAGACTCAGTCCAGTGAGGTCCAGTCCCTTCCTCCCAGACTGAGCCAAGTGTCCCTGCATAAGCTCCAGGTTTCAAACAGCCAACTCATGCAATGAGCACAGGACTTGGTCCCACTGCCTAGTTGCCTCCCAAACTGATCAAGCCAATCAACTGTCTTACCTATTCAGAGGGCCTGATCCAGCTGGGGGCCCCTCAGCCTTTGGTTCATAGTTCATGTGTTTCCATTCATTTGGCTATTTTTTTTCAATAATTGAGTCAAACTGAAATTTATTATAAGCCACAGTTGTCCTAGGGACCTCCATGCTATATATATAGCCTCTATGGTTCTATGGGTTGTGGTCTGATTGTTCTTTATTTTATATCTAGAATCCACCTATGTGTGAGTACATACCATAACTGTCTTTCTGGATTTGGGTTACCTCACTCAGGATGATTTTTTCTAGTTCCATCCATTTGCCTGCAAATTATATGCTTTCATTGTTTTTCTCTGCTGAGTAGTACTCCATTGTGTATATGTACCACATTTTTTTTCATCCTTTCTTCCGTTGATGGGCATCTAGGTTGTTTCTAGGTTCTGGCTATTACAAATAGTGCTGCTATGAACATAGCTGAGAATGTATCTTTATGGTATGAATCAGCATTCCTTGGGTATATGCCCAAGAGTGGGATGGCAGGGTCTTGAGGTAGTTCAATTCTTAATTTTCTGAGAAACCGCCATACTGATTTCCACAGTGATTGTACAAGTTTACATTCCCACCAACAGTGGAGGAGTGTTCCCTTTGCTCCACATCCTCTCCAACATTGGTTGTCATTGGTGTTTTTGATTGTAGCCATTCTTAGATGGTCTTTTAATAAAAAATCCATAGCCAGATACCAGAGTGAAAGCTGAAAGATCAGAGAACCAGAACAGCCAGTCACTAGTGCTTACTTCTACAAAATCTCCAGCCTAAAGAGCATGAGTTCCTGTTTACTCATGTCTGATACACCTTTCTTTCCCCTGCCATATTACTTCCTAGGATTAAAGGAATGTGTGCTTCCCAAGCAAAGGCATGGGATCTCAAGTGCTGGCATTAAAGGTGTGTGTCACCACTGCCTGGCACTGTTTCTCTCCTATACTGGATCAAATTCATGTAGCCCACTGTGGCCTTGAACTCAGAGAGAACCAGAAGGATCTATCTTTTGATATCTTCCATTCTTACATACTTTATATATCTTTAGTGAGTTTCTTTTCTGAATATGTTAACAAGGATAACAATAACTATAACTATCTAATATTCTATTTCCTCAGAGATCCAAGAAAGAAATAATGTTACCTAAAAAAGCAAAGAGCAAGCAAGCAACTTCTAAAAAAATGTGAGTTATGACATACAACTGGCTGCCTTGGCAGTCACGCAAGAACTCTCTGCAATGTTGAAGTATTCATCTTTGACCTACAGACCTAGCATATATGACAGACTCCTGAGAAACTGGAATTTTTTAAAGGGCCTTCCTACATTCTCTTGGCAAGGACTTGCAGTCCTTCAATTTGTGTCCTGCTTGTCCATTTTGGACAGCACACTGTCAGTTCTTGAGGCAAGGACACTTTCTCGCCCAATGGCTAACTTGCCACAAAAAAAGTAAACTCCATATGGAGCTTCTTTGATTCCCATCATCTTCTCTGAAGTAAATTGGTGCTGCCAGGAAAAGACATGTTTCGTTTTCATAAACAAAAAAGAATCTGCATTATTAAAACATTTTAAATGCCTTATTCTGTAGATCTCTGGAGTGTATGAAGATGACATGTTTATCTAAAATACATTTCTGTTTGACTTTGAAAATATACCTAATGGGATTTCAATTGTAATAGGTGAGTGACTGAATATAACTTGCATTTCTTTATATCCTAATTAGTAGGTAATAATAATTTTCAAGGACTAGCAATTTGCATTACATTTTTAATTGTGCTGTAATGGTACAATACCTTGAACAAGATTAGAAGTATGTGTACATTATTTTCTAACAACATCAACGCAAATGTGTATCAATATACATAATTTGTATACAATACAAAAATGTAATCTAATGTAAGATATTAAAAACTAGTAGCTGCTTTCTAGAAGTAGTTTCAATAATCTACCTTTTTATCTTAGCATATCTATATGATATGTGACCTGGCTGAATATTATCCCTTATAATTCCATCGATTTTCCTGCACATTTTGTGATTTCATCTTCACTGTAGTCAAATAATATTCCATTTTATATGTGGACACAAATATAATTATCAATTTATCCATGTATGGATATGTAAGTGGCCCACATTTCCTTTTGATAATAAATAGAGCAGTAATGAAAATAGAATTGCAAATGTCTCTAGGGAATGATATGGAGTTTTCTGTGTATATGCCCAGGAGCAGAATTCTGGGACAAATAGCTGTTCCTTTTTCTGTTTATTTGAGAAACAAAAAATGATTTATATCATGGATATTTTAACTTCTATCAAACTATTTTGGTGAAGCCAGCAGTACACTGATGCCAAAGCAGAGGAAGACAGAACAACAGTAAAGGAAATTACAAGTCAATATCTCTAATAATTCTAAAATTCTCTATGAAATACTAGCAAACCAAATTCAGAATTACCCCAAAGCCATCAGTCATTTTGAAATGATTTTTGTATAGATGAAAAATATTAATCCTATTTTTTTATGTTGGTGCAGACCACAGCAGTTGTGATGGGACATGGGCACCCTGTCCCAAGTTCATGGCCATGCCCTATTTCCATCTTGGTGCGGTTAGAATATAGGAAAGAGGCCTACCTGTGAAATCACCAAGCAGCCAAGATTCCAAGATGGAATGAAAGCCACATAAAAGATATTTTATTGTCAGCTTTTGGCTGGCTCCTTAGTGTATCAGGTGGATAAAGGGAGGACTCTCAGCCCTTCAAGAGAAAGAGTAAAATGGTCCTCACACATTAGGATTTGATCCTGCAGGCTGCTATTTAATCACCTAACAAATGGCCATAATAGATTCCGCTACTCCTAAAAAGACAAAAATTTACCAATTTAACTTCCTGTATTGACCTTTTGAGTGAAAAACGTGTGTAAACAACTAAATACCAAACAAAATATATTATTTCCACAGGTAAAATGAGATTATACCCTTTTTATTCCTTATCCAAACCAAATAATGGAGTAATGATACATGAGAAAAAAAGGTACAAAAGATGGAAAACAGAGAGAAGTTAAGCTATTGATGTTTATCAGCCACCAATTTTGATAATACAAAAGACTAATGAAGCCTCTTAAGATGGAGAAGAAAGTATGAAAAGACAGAAAGGTAGATACTAGGATCAGAATGGTCTGGGTGACTCTGGATTCAGGGGAATTTCTGCTGGAACCATGAGTGCTACGGATGTGTTGGACCCTCTGTTTATGTCTGTAAAGAATGACAATCATGGATCCACTGGACCAGGCCATGAGCACAGAAAAGAAGACTTCAGGGAAAACCACCAGTGCTGCACAGAGATATTCAGAAAATTCATATTGAACTACGATGGAACAGTATTCAAAGTCTTGTCTCCTTGTCACATTTTTGCTATTCCTGTTGACAAATGTGTATGCAATAGGAATGAAATTTATCAACATGTACAGGATCCAAAGGAGGTAAACATGGCAGCCAATGTTCTTCTAACTTTGACTTTTTGATTCTTCCAACAGGACTTCCTGGGACTAATGATCAAGGCCTGAAACACACTCAAGAGGCAGGTGATTCCAATGGACACACTCCTAACAAACCCTTGAATGTACAATAGGAGCCTGCATCCAAAATCATCCAAGAAATGTTTAAATCCCAATACTGCCATTATGTAGGGCACACCTGCAGAGAGAATGATCAAGGCATTGGCTGCCATTAGGTGCATGAGAATCAAATCCGTGGGCTTTAACATGCATTCTCTACAGTAAAGGATGAGATAGTAGAAAATTAGAGAGAAATTTCCCAACATTCTAGTTGTAATTTGTGATAAGGTAAGAATTCTGATTGCCAGATTCCAGAAGTCCATTATGTGATTTGGTACAATTACCTTCAGAATATGGACACAGAATATGGACACAGAATCTGGTCAGTCTGTGATTAAAAGGCCGTGATACATGTTGTCAAACACATTTACTTCTTACATGGTTGCGTCCCCCACCTGATATTGTTGTTTTGTTGTTATGTACTTGTATGCTTTTTGGTGTTAATTTTCATCTGCGGGGACTAGAGAGATGGCTTAGTGGTAAAGAACTCTTGCTGCCCTTGTTGAGGCTCACAATTAAGTGCAATGGCAGTTCCAGCGGACACTGACACCCTCATATGACCACTGTAAGCACTGAATTCCAATACCACACATATACATGCAGGCAAAACATTCATATACACAAATTAAAAAGAGACAAATAAGTACATCTTTTTAAAATTTAGTTTTCACTTCAACATGAATGTTGCCTCCATAAAAAGTGCAAGATGCAAATAATGCTTTCAAAATTGTAAGTGAATACAGTGTTCTAACTGTGATTTGACATAATAGAATATTGCCCCAACTCTCAGTTAAATTTCACAAGTATGAGATACACTACCAGTTTGTGATTCTACCCTAAATATGCATTGTTATCATGACACATATAAAAGCTACAGTGGGAACTAATGAGGAATTACTAACACTATTACTCTGTAAAATGCAGTATATAATACTAACATGTGAATAACAGATAAGAGCATGAGAATAAGACTGAATGACCAAAACAAATGACTGAAAATTCTGCACTTATTTGCTAATATTTTTGTTTTTATTTTCAAGTCAGGGTGCATCTATGTACCTCTGGCTATTGTGGAACTCTGTAGATCATGTTGCTCTCAAACTCACACAAACCTTCCTACCCATGCTTTAAAATTGATGAGATAAAATTTAGGCACCTCAATAAAAGGAATACGTTATTATTATTATACTGATTTATATAGTATAATGAAATTCATGATGATTTGAAATTCAGATAGTGTATGTTAGATTATAAAGAGCAATCAGAATAAACAGATTCCTTAAATACTCTCCAGTGGTATATAGGAAAAGTGTCGACAAAAGTAGCTGAGTGGTAGAGCCCAGGCCTGCAAAGCACAAAGCCCTATGTTCTAACATCAATAACAATAAACAGTAACTAAAGGCATGGTGTCACATTCTGCTTAACATTAGAGTAAGGATAATACAGGGGAGATAACTGAAATTGGAAATAATGGGTAAAAACTGGTGTGTAGAACAGAGAGAGGAGACACAAGAATAATACCATAACTTAGCAGGGACTGGGAAATACAGACTTGTACATAAATTTTTGCAGTCCCTGTGATTTTTACTGTAATATAATTTCCCCATCAGTGACTGTGGGTACCCCAGGATGATGAAAGCCATCTGTTAGGGTGCTTAAGGACTATTGTAATGAGTCAATAGGAAAATTCACCCTACCCTCCATACTGTGTTGATTATCTTGGAATTATTATGGTCCTGGTTGTCATTGCTCAATAGTTATACTCTACCTTCCATTCCATGTTACCTTTCCAAGTTCAAGAGAAAGAGTTTTCAAACCAGTTGTTTTACCACTGGCCATTCAACACAAAGTTACCATTGCCTGTATAACTAGATGATAAATACAGTGTCACATAACAATACTGTTTTACTCCAGATACATTCACATCTGGGACCTTCCCATAGTTGTGTGCTTCTTATAGTCACATTATATTGTCCACTATCGGAAAAAATCATGATAAGTTCATTCATAATAATAATATTTCAAAAATAATCAACACTCATTAAAGGTAGACCGAATTATCACATTGACTTATTACAATTGTCCTTCAGTAACTTCACAGTTGGCCTGCACTATCCTACTCTACCCACAGTTATCTTTAGTGGTGACCTTACACAGTAGTAAGAACCAACAAGGAGGAAACAATGTTAAAAATGTGCATATTTCTCAGTCCCTCTTTAGTTAATGAATTATACCTGTGCTTTCTCTCTGTGTCCAATAGACGTGGTTCTATCACAGATTCCCATTACCAGATATGAGTACTTATGCAGACCTCGCCTTTGGATGGTTATTCCACCCAACCTGAAATACAAAGTAATCACCAGGCTTCATCATCTGCAGGAATGTAGGGTCATAGAACAGATACTGAGGATTAAGAAGCACTTGTAAGAGAGTCATGTCAAACCTGAGATAGAAGTCTGTGACCTCACCTCCCTAGAGAACTGCAATTTTCATTTCATCTGCAGTGACAATTACAATGTTGACTTTGGAAAACAAAATAACTCACAAAACTTTTCCAGTTGCTCATTAACAAAGATACTTAAGAGGTTCTGGTGAATATCTCCACAGAGGCAAAGTGTTGATAGGAGTCATTGAGTTTCCATAATTCTTCAAATCTAAGTCCCTTGTGGATGGCATTAGAAACTTTGAGGTCTGTTTCACAAGAAAGTAAGGGAAGTTTCTCTATCTCAGTGAATACGGGTTTCACTGACTTCTTGAACACAAATCAAATTAGTTTTAAAAAGATTAATATAACTTATTATTTAAAATGTTTAAGTATTTCATAGATGTGTATGCCTCTTAGGTCGGTGCACTCCCTTTGTCTCCTTTTCAGTTTACTTTTCATTCCCTTCACCAACATTCTCTCCAAATCTCATGTCTTCAAAGCAAACACTGAGTCTACTTACTGAATCTTGTGTGTGCTTAATTCAGGGACACATATGGAAACACTGTTAGCCTCTTAAAGTTGAATGCTCAAAGAAATCTGACACTTTATCTCCCAGAAGTCATCTGTGACCAATAGATATTCAGCCATAAGTGGGACTTCTCCCCCCTCTTCACTAACAAAAGCTTTTAAGGTGCTGCACCCAAAGCTTTCTCCTGGTGTGCAAGGAAGAACCTACAAACAGCTAGAAAACTCTAATACTCTAATTATTTGAGGTTATGAATAAATTTATGCACACCATGCTCTTTCAATCCATTCATTTTATTGTTTTATGTAAGCTTCTGATCTCTCTTCTCACCTATCTATGTTCTACTGCTTCTCTACATCATCTATTCAGCCCTCATTTTAGTTCCTTTCTTGTCTGACTATCCATAGTTTTCTAGCAGAAAACTCCTTTCAATGCTGAGAAAAGTTTCAATACTCTCAAGTTCACAACACATTCTTAGAATAGATGAAAAAGAGCATAGCCTTTACCATGGTAATCCAAGCATCCAAGGTCTGAAATCAGAGGGAGGGGGTGCAATGCTCACAGTGACAAACTCCCTGAGACATAGCCATTTTCAGGATACTTTGCAAGTGAAGAAATTGAAGGGTTTTCTTTGGGTGCTTTGTGTTAGTATCCTTTGAAAAACAACTGCAACTCTTAGCTTGGGCATAGCTGTAAAGTTTTAAACTTATGAATTACATAGAGTGGTCTTTATTCTAGCTATAATACTAGTTTTAAATCTATGCATATGTGTGGCAGAAGTCTTTCAGGTCCAATGCCTCACTTATAAACTATTGGCAGTTGACAGCTGCTGGATAAGGGGAAGCATTCTCTTTGGAGTTTTTAGTCACTGGTAGGTTTCCTACACTTAGTGGATGATCCTACACTCATGCTTGTTTAGAAGCATTAAATAGTCTTATAGGCTATCAAAAAGAATGATAGGATTTTAGAGATGGATGATATGAAAAGAGATACATGAAGAATCAGAGTGAGTGACTAGAGGATATATAAAGGCTCATATTTCATTATATACCTGAATGAAGTTTCCAAGACATTTTTTAAAGAGTATTAAAAAACACTGTGGATAATGATATAACAATTGCATAAAATATTTTTTAAAATGGTGAGATGTATGTCATTTATTTGTTGAGTGCATTTCTTCTGGGTATGTGTAAGTCCTCCTGTGTGTTCCCATGGGAACTGGACAAGCAAGTCATTCATCAGTGTCAGGGTCTTGGGAGAAGGGACAAGGGGGTCATAAGATAAAGTAATAGGAGGACAAGAAATATAATGTTTGAGGCTAGATGGCTTTACAGGTAAACCTCTGTGAATTCAAAGTCTCCCTGGAATTTATGATATAAAGTCAGTCTAGGGGAGAAACAAAGCCAGGCAGTAGTGGCACACACCTTTAATCCCAGTACTTTGGAAGCATACACACCTTTGATGCTTGGCAGAGAAAGGAATATAAGGTATATTGAGGCAGGAAATGAAGATTTTACTTGGCTGGAGACATTTGAGTGAGGACTTAGAGCTTTTCAGGCTGAGGAGTTCTAGAGGTGAGATGTGGCAGTAGCTTGTTTCTTTGTCTCTCTGATCTTTCACCATTTAGTCCAATATCTGGCCTGGACTTTTTATTAAAAGACCTTTTAAGATTCATGCAACACATGTCTAAGTGGCTATGCATGCGGCAGCATCAATGTGATTAAAAATCTCACAGATTATTGATGGTTAGTTTTGATCATCAACCTGATAGAGTTCTGGTTTTAAATCTATGTATCTATATATCCATATATTATAAATATATTTATATTGATATATATATATATATATATATAACAAATCACAAGTGTAATATAATATATGTTTAATTAATAAAAAGAAAAATATTGTTTTCCTTAATTCTTGAGCAAATGATTTCTAATATATATTAGATATAGATATATTATGATACATTTACTTTGCCACTATAACAATTTTTTGTAAAACTGGACAAATTATGAACCAGTTACTAGTCATTCTCTGAGGATGAATGCTGTGGGATGGTCTGTATGTCAAATTGCTCTAAATGGTCAACAAATTAAACACTGATTGGCCAATGGCCAGGCAAGAAGTAGGTGGGACAAGGAGAGAGGAGAATTCTGGGAAGCAGAAGGCTGAGGGAGAGAGACAATGCCAGCCACCGCCATGACCAGCAGCATGTGCCGGTAAGCCACCAGCCACGTGGCAAGGTATAGATTTATGGAAATGGATTAATTTAAGCGATAAGAACAGTTAGCAAGAAGTCTGCAATGACCATACAGTTTGTAAGCAATATAAGTCTCTGTGTTTACTTAGTTGGGTCTGAGCAGCTGTGGGACTGGCGGGTGACAAAGACTTGTCCTGACTGTGGGCAAGGCGGAAAACTCTAGCTACAGATGAATACCTCTGAAGTCCATTAATGGCATTAACATCCCAAAAGGTTCTTGGTGGTGAGGTGCTTGTCTCTAAAGGACCTTAAAGTGAAGAATATTTAGTTGGTGAAAAACTTCTTGGTTTATGAAGGTTTCAGGCTTCCAACATGACAGGCAGAAAACAGAATAAACATATACATATACTTATACATCATATATATGTGTGTGTGTGTCCATTATATATATATATATATATATATATATATATATATATATATATATATATATATATATACATATTTGTGGTATACATATATATATGTGTGTGTGTGTATGCATACATATAAAATTATCTAAATTATAATTAATAAGAATAATATATATTGCTTTCCTTAATTCTTGAAAAAATTGGAGTCCTAAAAAGAAAATTCTTTCCAGATATTTCATTCAAGTAGATTTAAGAATCAAGCTGGTGTAGCTATCATAATACTGAAAAAAATGGACTTCAAAATAAAGTTAATCAAAAGAGATCAAGAAAGACATTACATATTCATCACAGGAAAAATACATCAAGATAATATATCAAAAATTCATCAAGTCTGAACACTTATGCCCCAAATAGAAGGACACCAGCATATGTAAAAGAAAAAAATACTAAAGCTTAAACTGCACATCAAACAAAACACACTAATAGGAGGTGACATCATCCCATTCTTACCATTGGATAGGTCTGTCAGACAGAATGTTAACAGACAAATAATAGATTCTATGTTATGAATAAAATGAACCTAATAGATATCTACAGAACATTAAACCCAAACAGGAAAGACTATATATTCTACTCAGCACCCCATGGAAACCTCTCTAAAATTTATCACATACAAATTCAATGCAATCCTCATCAAAATCTTAAAAGATTTTTTCACAGATCTTGAAAGAACATTACTCAACATCACTTGAAAACACAAAACAACAACAAAAAACCTAGGATAGCTAAAACAATTCTTTACGAAAAAAGAAAAAGAAAAAAACACTTCTGGAGGCACCACTATCCATGACTTCAAGCTCTACTATAGAAAAATAGTAATAAAAAAGTTTTGGTATTGGCGTAACAACTGACATGGGGGCCAATGGAATCAAATTGAAGAACCTGACATTAACTCACATAATTATGAATGGATTTTTGACAAAGAAGCCAAAAGTGTACAATGGAAAAAAGCAAGCATCTTCAACAAATGGTGCTAGCATAACTGTATGTAAACATATAGAAGACTGCAAATAGATCCATATCTATTGCCATGCACAAAACATAAGTCCAAGTGGATCAAAGACCTAAACATAAATCAAGCTACACTGTACCTGATAGAAGAGAAAGTTCAAAATAGCCTAGAATACATTGGCACAGGAGATCACTTCCCAAATATAACACCAGTAGCACAGATACTAAGAACAACAATTAATGAATGTGACCTGCTGAAACTTAGAAGCTTCTGTAATGCAAAGGACACAGTAAATAAGACAAAATGACACCATACAGAATGTGAAAAAAATCTTCACTAAACCTGTAACTGACAGAGGGCTCATCTCCAAAATATTTAAGGAACTCAAGAAACTAGACATAAAAATATCAAACAATCCAATGAAAAAAATGAGATACAGTGCTAAACAGAGAATTTTCAATAGAAGAATCTCAAATGGCCAAAAGACAATTAAGGAATTGCTCAACATCCTTAGTCATCAGGAAACTGCAAACCAAAATGCCTCTTAGATATCATTTTACACCTATCAGAATGGCTAAGATCAAAATCACTGATGACAATTATTCTTGGAGAGAATGTGGAGCAAGGGGAACACTCCTCCAATGTTGATGGAAGTGTAAACATATACAGTCATTTTGGAAATCAATATGGCAGTTTCTCAGAAAATTGGGAATCAATCTACCTCAAGACTCAATGATACCACTCTTTGACATATACCCAAGGGATGCTCAATCCTACCACAAGGGCACTTGCTCAACTATGTACATAGCAGCATTATTTGTAATAGCAAGAACATGGAAACAACGTAGATGCCCCTCAACCGAAGAATAGATAAAGAATATGTGGTACATATACACAAGGGAATATAACTCAGAAGTAAAAAATGATGAACTCATGAAGTCTGCAGGTAAATGGATGGAACTAGAAAATATCCTAATTGAAGGGACTCAGACTCAGAAAGACAAACATGGTATGCACTCACTCAAAAGTGGATACTAAATATAAAGCATAGGATAATCAGACAAAAACCCACAGCTCCAGAGGAGGTAAGAAACAAGAAGGACCTTAAGAGAGACATATCAATAACCTTGGAAAGGGGGAAAAGAGGAGATCTCCATGAGTAAACTTGGGATGAAGTGTGCAGTAGAAGGGAGGGGAGGGGAGATGATAACATGAGTAAATGGGATGGTCAAGATGGGGGTGTGATGGTGTGGGAGAGCAATGAAAGAGATATCTTGTTAGAGGGAAACATTATGGAGTACAGCAGAAACCCATTGCTAGAGAAATTCCCAGGAATCCACAAGGATGAACCCAGATCAGACAGCTAGCAATAGTAGAGAGTGTGCCTGAACCAGCCTATACTGGAAATCAGACTGGTGAATACAGTAACTGTCAGAGAGCTTTCATCCAGTAACTGATGGAACCAGATGCAGAGCTCTACAGCCAACCACCAGGCTGAGCCTTGGGAGTCCAGTCAAAGAGAGGAAAGAAGGGGTTATATAGGCAATATACATAATTTATACATTGGGGTTATATATAATACATAATAGGGGTCAAGATCATGATGAGGAAAGCTAGAGACAACTGAACCGAGCTGGTAGGAACTCATGATCTTAAGACAAATAGCTGTTGTACATGCATGTGTCTGGTCTAGGTCCTCTGCATACAGGAGACAGGTGTGTAGCTTGGTCTGTCTGATGCGAGCCCTGGCAGTGGGATCAGGATCTTTCCCCATTGCATGAGCTGCCTTTCTGGAGTACATTAGCTATAATTCAGATGCCTGCTTCAGCCTTGTTGCAGTGGGGAGGGCCTTGGTCCTGCCTCAACTAAATGTACCAAGGTTTGCTGACTACCCATGGGAGGCCTTACTCTTATGGAATAGGGTCTGTGGAGTGGTTCATGGGGGGAAGCTGGGGATGAGTGGGAGGAGGAATGAGAGGGAGATCTGTGGTCAATATGTAAAATGAATGAAAAATTTTTATTAAATGAAAAAAGAAAAAACATTTCCTACACTTATGCCATGCAGGATCCTGCCTATATTTTCTCCTAGCAGTTTCTGTCTTTAAGTTTCACACTGAAGTCTTTGTTCCATTTGGAGTTTGTTTTTGAGTGAAGTGATAGGTACATTTCATTCTTCCAATGTAGAAATTCAATTTTCCAAAACCATTTGTTATAGATGTTTTCTTCACTGCACCTAACACTTTTGGCACACTCTTTAATATTAACTGGCCTTATTATATGTCCTCATGTTGGGTTTCAAATTTGTCCCATTGGTCTACATGTGTGTGTTTATGTTAACAACATATTTTTATTGTCTCTGTAATATTTAAGATCTGTAATAGCAGTTTTGCTAGCATTGTTTTTTGGTTCAGGATTGTTTTTTCTGTCTAGGTTTGCTGTGCTGCACATGAATTTTAGGGTTTTTTTTAATTATATGAAGAATGAGATGTGTGTTCTCACTTGGGTTCTATTGAATCTTAAAATGCTTTTGGTAAAGTGGACAAATCACAATAGTTTGACCACTTCTTTCCATCTGGACGGTCAGTCACTGTTTTCCAGGTGGAAAGATTTCAGCATAACATGGGCCCCTATAATGCTAGATCTTCTTTATTATAGCACAGTAATTCCACAAACAGTGAGTCTCATCATGCCTGTACCCTTCCAAAGACAGGCTCAATCTTTTTATCACATAGCTCTACATCCACCATCTAAGCATCTGTAAGACATCTAAGCTTAATGATAGCTATTACCCTGTCTAAAACTGGGCATTCATAGGACATGGATACAGATCATATGGTATTGGTGTCATATACCATCTCAAAAATGATGGGTGGTTTGTATTATAGACATATATCTTGGTCAGAAAAGTAATAGACGCTTCGTGGGGCCATTGAGAAAGCACTGTTTAGATCCACCATCTTTCTTTTTTTTCTTTGATACAATTTTATTTATTTATTTATTTATTTTTTAATTTTACAATACTATTCAGTTCTACATAATAGCCACAAATACCCTTGTTCTCTCCCTTCCTGCCCCCTCCTCTTCCCCCCAGCCCACCCCCCATTCCCACCTCCTCCAGATCAAGGTCTCCCCCGAGGACTGGGATCAACCTGATAGACTCAGTCCAGGCAGGTCCAGTCCCTTCCTCCCAGATTGAGCCAAGCGTCCCTGTATAAGTCCCAGGTTTCAAACAGCTAACTCATGCAATGAGCCCAGGACCTGGTACCACTGCCTAGATGCCTCCCAAACAGATCAAGCCAATCGAGTGTCTCACCTATTCAGAGGGCCTGATCCAGCTGGGACCCCTCAGCCTTTGGTTCATAGTTCATGTGTTTCCATTCATTTGGTTATTTGTCTCTGTGTTTTATCCAACCTTGGTTTCAATAATTCTCACTCATATAAACCCTCTTCTTTCTCACTAATTAGACTCCCAGTGCTCCACCCGGGGCATAGCTGTGGATGTCTGCAACCAGATTCCTCAGTCCTTGGATGGGTTTTCTGGCATAACTATTAGGGTGTTTGGCCATCCCATCACCAGAGTAGGTCAGTCCCGGCTATCTCTCGGCCATTGCCAGCAGTCTTTTGTGGGGGTATCTTTGTGGATTTCTGTGGGCCTCTTTAGCTCTTTTTTTCTTCCTTTTTTCATGTGGTCTTCATTTACCATGGTCTACTATTACTTGTTCTCCCTCTCTGTTCTTGATCCAGCTAGGATCTCCCGCTCTTTCCCTCAACCCTCGCCCTTCATTGCTCCCACTCATGTCCAGGCTGTTCATATAGATCTCATCCATTTCTCTGTGTCTTTCTTGGGGTCCTGTTTTCCAGGTAGCCTCACTGGTGATGTGAGTAGCAGTCCAGTCATCCTGTTCCACATCTAGCATCCTCCTATGAGTGAGTACATACCATATTTGTCTTTCTGAGTCTGGGTTACCTTCATTTCATCACATAGCTCTACATTAACTATTTCAGCATCTGGAAGACATCTAAGCTTGATGATAGCTATTACCCTGTCTAAAACTGGGCATTTATAGGACATAGATACAAATCATGTGGTATTAATATCATATACCATCTCAAAAATGATGGGTGGTTTATATTATAGACATATATCTTGGTCAGAAAAGGAATAGATGCTTCGTGGGGCCATTGAGAAATCACTGATTACATCCACCATCTTTCTACCAGTGTGACTTTTAGAAATTCACTACATATCAGCATATGTCACTAGACTCTACACATCCCTTTTCCACCCTGAAAACTTCTTAGGGGAGTAGGTATTTTCATTAGTTTAAACTCCTTTGTAGTGACCTTCATAACCTTTAGACAATTTTCAATCATCTGTGTCTTCCTTTCTCTTGTTCTCTGCCTCAGTCCAACTCAAATATCTTAGATGATCCCCTATGTCCTCCATTTTCTACTCTAAATGCCTTGTGGCTCAAGTTTTGGGCATTTACAACTCCTCTATGGCACTAGTATATACTCTTGACACATAGAGTCTTTGTTATTGTTTTTGGAAAATCTTTCATCAACTCATGTCCACAGTTGCTCTGTCCTTCCCAGTTCCCTTCATTTTATTGTGTTCATTTTTTCCATCCACATGACTTTATCTTTCCCCAAACCTGTTCCTTTTATAAATATAGCTAAAAAAGGAAACGCCTTGATTTTCAGGTCATTCCCTAATTACAGTACTATCCCCAAAACTAGTGTACACTTTTGAAGATTAAACATAATTCGAGGTGGTCAGTAATCATGTGCCTACTATATATAAGATTCTTGGGTCCTAACACTTGAGTGTAGATTCAAAGTACATAGTCTGTCTTTGGTTGAGATATGATCTATTGATCCCTAGACACTCTATGGCATTTATAATGAAGGGTATTTTTTTAAAATATTTTTGACATCCCATCTGGAAAATGGACTGTCTAATTTGATCCTGCTGTTGAGAGATTAGGGAATCCATGGAAGAGAAGACATGAAAGGCATAAAAGCCAGAAATGATTGATGACATCAAGAGTAAAAGTTCCTCTATATTAAGTAAGTGATCTTATACGAATTCACAGAGACTTGAACAAAATGTTATAACTTTCAGTTAAATATTTTTATGGAATTCCTGTTATGTGAATGAGTGGGTCTAAGTTTCTTGTGCCTTCTCTTGAGCTGTATCCTTTGTTAGTTTGTCATGGCCAAATTCCATGTGATGGTTTTATCTTGTTATATTTTATTTTGTTATTTTTTTGTGTTGTGTTAGAAGCCTATTCTTTCCTAATGACATAAATGGAGTGAATCTGCATGGGATGGGAAGTGGGAAGGAGTTGGCAAGTATTGAGGGAAATAAAACTATAAGGTTATATTATATGAGAGTACAATACATTTTCAATAATATGTTCAAAAAGAAAAACAAAGATTTTTTTTTCTGGCATCTAATTGATTATCATGTCACTTCTGACTTTGAGTACATCTGTGCCTTACATTTACTGATGGCTATATGTGGAACAATTCTTGCATCTTTGGAAAGATAATGATATTGTCTCATTTTCAACTAACATCAGGTTATTGCAATAAATTCACATTTAAAATCATTAAAGAACAACAACATAATAGTCAATGATAGCAACACTTGCTCATGCCAATATTCTGTACATTTCACGGAATTTGGGTAAACTTAGAATAGCCATAAAAGACATTAATCATTGCTTATTGTTTTATACTGTAGTACCAATTGAATTTTATGAATCTTGCACTAGAAATAGTGAAAATGATTACAAAGTGAAAAATAGAAAAATAATTATCTTTATATCCTCTTTCATAAATCCTGGATTCTTTTATCAGGTCATCACCTAAAACTACATTTTCAGCTCTCCTTTCTAAATCTTATCTTGAAGTGATACCCATTTGCATATATACTTGTAGACATTATTGGATAAGATCTGTTTATGATGGAAAAAGTGGATTTTTACGTTCATTCTGAGACTTGTGACATGGCTGAATCTTTACCCTTATAAGCCCATCAATTTTCCTACACATTTCATGATTTCACCTTTCAATGTAGCCAAATAATATACCATTTTGGACATGAAAACAAATTTAATTATCAGTTTATTTGTTTATGTTCCTATACATGGCCCCCATTTGCTTGTCATAGTAAATAGAGCAGCAATGAATACAGGTGTACAATTGTCTCTAGGGTATGATATGGAGTTCTCTGGGTATGTGAGGAGGAGTGGAAACCTGGGTCAAATAGTTGTTCCAATTTCAGTTTATTTGAGAAACCAAAAAAATTGATTTCTATAATTTCTATATTAAATTCTTCCAAACTCTTTTGGTGAAAAGGGCATTACAGTGATGCCGTAGGAAGTAAAGACAGAGCAAAGGCAAAGGAAGGGGAAAAG
This sequence comes from Peromyscus maniculatus bairdii, assembly GCF_049852395.1. NCBI lineage: Eukaryota > Metazoa > Chordata > Mammalia > Rodentia > Cricetidae > Peromyscus > Peromyscus maniculatus. The sequence goes on from NC_134852.1 coordinate 18,828,893, forward strand.
TCAATTTCCCTGAGGATGCTAAAATTTGCAATAAAACACTAACATACAAAATTCAGAATTACAGGAAGACCCTCAGTCATTTTGAATTGGTTTTGGTACAAGGAAAAAGATACTAATCATATTTTTTCTGCTATTGGTGCAGGCTAGAGCAGATGTGATGGGTCATTGGTCAGGGATCCCAAGTTCTTGGACAGGCACTATTTCAGTATTATGCAGATAGATTAAAGTAAACAGGCTGACTGTGAAATCTCCAAGCACCCATGATTCTCTGAGACAATGAAACCACAAGGAGGGCATTTTTGTTATGAGCATTATGATGGCTCTTCTACACATCAGGTGGCAAATGCAAAAGTCTCACAGCTTCAAGTTAAAGACTACCATGGGCCTCACAGAATAAGATTGGCTCATGTAGGCTGCTGATCCAGCCAGCTGACAAAATGCTCATATTCCTTTCAGCTAATATTAAAAAAACATACTATCTACACAACTTTTTGTATTGACATTTTAAGTGTACCAGAGAAGAAAAACTGGATATCAAGCAAAACATATTGTTTCCAATGTTAAAATGAGATTAAATGATTTTTATTCTTTATCTTGAAAAAAACAAAGCTTGGATACAATAGAGTAATGATGTAGGAGAAGAAAAGGTACAAAAGATGGAAAAGAGAGAGAAATAAGGGCTTTGAAGCTCATTAGCAACTGATTTTGATTATACAAGAGAGCAATGTAGCCTCTTACGAAGGACGAGAGTGTATAAAAAGCCAGGAAGGTAGACAACAAGATCAGAATGTTCTGGGTGACTCTGGATTCAGGGGAGTTTCTGATGGAACCATGAGTGCTGCGGATGTGTTGAACCTGCTTCTTATGTCTATAAAGAATGATAATCATGGATCCACTGGACCAGGTCATGAGAACAGAAAAGAAGATCTCGGGGGATATCACCAACGCTGCATAGATTGAGCTTCCTTTGTCACCCATCCCTGCACTGCGGCAATATTCAAAATCCCATATTCTGGTCATGTTGTTTCTATAGGTGTTGACAACTTTGTATGTAAAATGAATGGAATTTATTAGCATGTATGTCATCCAGAGGATGAACATGTAGCAGCCAATTTTCTTTTCAAAACTGAATTTATGATTCTTCCAACAGAATTTACTCGGGTTAATGATCATTGCCTGGAAGACACTCAGGAGGCAGATGGTACCAACAGACACACTCCTACCAAATCCTTGAAAATACATTAGGAGCTTACATCCAAAATCATCCAAGAAATACTTAAATCCAAAAACTGCTATTGTTTGGGGCACTCCTTCAGAAAGAATGATCAAGGCATTGGCTGTCAATAGGTGCATGAGAATCAAATCTGTGGGCTTTAATGTGCATTTTCTGCAGTAAAGGACCAGATAGTAGAAAATTAGAGAGACATTTCCCAGAATTCCAGTTGTAGTTTCTGATAAGAAAATAATTCTGAATGTCAGATTCCAGAAGTCCACTGTGTGATTTGGCATAATTTCCTTGTGAATATGAAACTGCTTTCCTTCTGCTCAAATAAATACTGACAAATATTTACAATCTGCCATGGAGTAAGAAGCTTTTAATTGATGGGACTACTGAGAGACTGAACCAAAAGTACTTTTAAGCTCAGGAGTTCAAGACCAGTCTGTCCTCTTAAACAGATCTCTTCCTTAAAATTTGACAAGACTAGTTAATTTCCATGTATGATACCTCAGAGCATACATAAGTTGGAAGGAGAACCATCAGGTTTTATAGAAATTGAAACATTCACAATGATGAAGCATGAGAGACAGTGAAATATGACAGCCCATAGAACAAAATATATTGCAAGAATTCCAGAATATATTGATATTTTCTAGTCATAGTATAAAAGAAACAATGTTAATAAAGTAAAGAAAAAATAAATATGTTATTGCATAATGTATATTTCATCTAAAAATAAATTACATGGAATGAAATATTTATAATACCACTCAAAACACAGCTATATAATTCTGACATTACAAAACGTCTTTCATCTTGTCGCAGGGAGAGCCATCTTTGGTTTAACCTGAAACTCACTCTCCCTTTTCTACTCCCTCCAGGAAAAGTCTCTTGGAAAAGTACCCAAGGATATTCCACAAACTGATGGTTGAAATGTCCCCAAATAACTACATGTTTTAGCTTCTTTTAAACTGTTTGATTGCTTTAACCCCTACCCTCCGTGCAAAATGCCAACAAGAATATACTTGTCCTGGTATGTTTGCCTTTAAATATTCCCTGTAAAATGAATTTGAGGCTTCACTGTGAGATGTTTTCTATATATATAGTAAGCAGGTCCACTTTATTCAGACTCACAATTTGGACTTTTGTCATGCTGAGTGGACTCTGGGTCTTTATCCTGCAACAGACTAAGAGAAAAAAATTATTGAAAGCACAATATGCTGTAGAATGATGCTTCAAGTGACAACTTACATCATGTTAAGAAATGACTTTAAAAAATCATACCACATAGATATACATGTTAGCACATGCATGTAAGTGCTGGTAGGAATATCTGATATGATGCCATCTGACATAATGCACAACAGTTTGAAGTAAGGCAAAAATGCTACCATAAATGGAAAAGGATGACAACATCTGATGAATGATAGATAATGCAGGAAGATTTAGAGTCTATATTGAAACAGTGTTTTGTAAAATCATGTACCAATCCTTAGTCTCAGTGTGGAAATCATAGGAAAGAAGGCAGTGGGTCAGAGAGTCTATCAGTTCAGTAATGTCAGAGTTAATTCTCAGCACACCATATGCTATTCATGTAGAAGAAAGTATCTAAAAGGCCCTTAATCAGGGTGAGACTTCTTTGAAGACCTAGAGAAGCTGCTGTGAATCAGTTCCAGGCTGATCAATGCAGTCCCAGGAAAGGACCAGTGCTCCAGACAATTATCAGCCATGCAATAACAGTCAACTGAACAATCAAGAACTGGAACAAAATTGTGTATGAGTGTTGGGATCTGAAGAAGTTAAAACAAAATGGGAAATGAGGTGAGATTTTAAGAACTACAACATACTAGGAGTTTCCCTACTCAATGCATTGGTAGTGTAGAAGACTCTGTGGAATGACTAGAGCAGAAAATAGAAAGTATTCCATTAAGTGAAGTAAAACAGGCCCAGAAATAACAATTCCACATATTCTGTCCAATGTGTTTTCACTATTTATAGGTATTAGAAATATGTGTTTAAGGGGGATAATTGCATCTTGAGCCAATAAACTACAAGAAAGCCCACAAGATAGTTAAAAAGAGTCCCTTTAAAAGAGGAAGGAGAAGGTAAGAAACAGACCTGGTATTAGAAGAGAAAGAAATTGATGTGCATGCAACAGATAAGCTGAAATAGGAGCAGAAAAATAGGGAGAGAAAGAATTGTTCAAACCAAAACACTAACTATGAAAAGCCTTAAAGAAAATAACTAAATCTAAGTCAATTAAAATAAAATAAAATATAAAACATGAACAAAAATTGAAGGAAAAAAGGATGAAAAGACCAAGCTTTGATTTGTTTGAGGTAAAGTTAGAACTGTTAGTCTGTCAATGCCCCTCAGTCTAATTACAGACACTGCAAAACTGGTTACATCTGCTTAAGTAGAACAAACACAAGCCTACATGACAATCACTCCTGTACTAAGAATAACTTCTGCCTTAGTTATGGTTTCTCTTGCTGTGAAGAGACATCTTGATGAGAGCACTTCTTACAAAGTAAGATATTTAATTTGGACTGGCTTAGAGTTTCAGAAACTTAGTCCACTATACTCATGGCGTGAAACATAGCAACATGCAGGCAAATTGCTGCTGTAAATGCAGCAGAGAGTTCTACATCCTGATCTGTAGTAGCAGGAATTGAAATTTCTCCTACAATGGGCACAGCCTGAGGCTATGAGACAGAACTCAAACATCTACCCACACAATCACACACACCTCCATCCAGGCCACTCCTACTCTGGCAACACAACACCTCCTAATAAGACCACACTTTAGCCCAAATATTCAAAACATTAATCTATGGATGTCATACTTATTCAAACCACTACACTACACTGCATGGTTCCCATTGTCTCATAACCACAATATAATGCAAAATGCACTCAGTCCAACTTCAAGAGTCCTCATAGTCTATCAGTCTCCACAATGATTTAAAGTCTGAAGTTAACATTCTCTACTGAGATTCATGCAGTTACTTAACTGTAATCTCCTCTTAAATTAAAATAAAAAACAGAACACATATTTTGAACATATACTAGAACAGTGGAAAATAGAAAGGATAATGAGATATTGGATGAAAGAATGATTCAAAAACCTCATGGGCAAATTCCAAATTCTTCAATTCCATGTTCAAATGCTTTAAGATCTCCCACTTCTTTCAGCATTATTGACTGCAAATCAATTCTCTCGCTTAGGCTCTGCTGGGCAGGTATCCCACAGCTCTGGCATATATAACATGTAGGGCCACCAGAGAAATCCAGGATTCACCTTGACAGCTTTACACAATGTTCTCTCCAGGAATCAAGGCTAGCCCATACATTTAACATGATTAGCTTAAGCAGCTTTCCAGTCCATATCCTCTGTCTTCTATTCTTGACTCTAAAGCCAGAGCCACATGTTCTAAGCTGCCAAATTCTGATGCTTGCTTTGATAGAAACTTCACCAGCTTTCGATTTTCCATGATTTCCTTCACTCCTAATCTTAGATGTCCTTAAACTTTCTCTGCATAACAGGCTGCCCTTGAAGTCAGAAATCTTTCAATTATATCTTCAACATTTTCAATGGTTTCCTTCATTGACTTAGCTTGGCTAATATGAAACATGCTCTGTAGACCAGGCTGGCCACAAACTCAGAGATCCACAGACACTTGCCTTTAGAATCCTTGGATTAATGGTGGGCATAACCACACCTGGCTCTAGGACTTTCTTATTCTTCTGTTTTAAGAGTTGGAAATTGAACTGAGTTGGATCTTGCCCTGAGGTTCAAATATATGCATCTCTGGAGAACATACCTACCTATGTTAACCCACACAACAATCAAAGTAATTTCTTTGTGTCACTGAAGAAATTTGAAATTTACAATTCAGAAATATTATTGGAACAATCACCTGCACATCATCCAGATGTGCTCACTTACAACCTATTTTCAATTAATCAATAGATACATAATAGAATTCTATATGCATGAAGAATATTGGAAATCTTACACTATTGTTTTTTCCTATACCTACAGGTTTCCAAGTATGTTTCACTTGGGAAATTTCTGTGAAATATATAACTTTTATAACCATGAATTTTAATCCTTAAAGTGAAACAGGATGAATCACAAACAAAAGAAGAAAATGAGTGAGGTTTCAGTTTGATTCATTAATGGAAGCTGACATTTGTGCATGAAACTCATGGAGTCGGTGTTTAATAACAATATTCCAACAAACACCATCTGATATTTGTGAACATTGATATTGACTCATATCATAATTCATTCCAATGTTGATCAGAACAGTATCACAAACATGCTCTTTATATGTGCTTTTTCTGCTTCATATGATGATCATATACATAAGAAATTTGATAGTAGCCGGGCGTCGGTGGCGCACGCCTTTAATCCCAGCACTCGGGAGGCAGAGGCAGGCGGATCTCTGTGAGTTCGAGGCCAGCCTGGGCTACCAAGTGAGCTCCAGGAAAGGCGCAAAGCTACACAGAGAAACCCTGTCTCGAAAAACCAAAAAAAAAAAAAAAAAAAAGAAATTTGATAGTTTAGGGTACAGACTATTCAGCAGTAGACACATGAATAAATAACATCCATGGATGCTTTTCAAAGTTCTACATACCTGACATTTTTTTCTTGCTGAAATACCAGACATATTTCTAGGAAACTGATAAAATGGACATACCCTGCTGCATCTGTGAGGACAGAAAAATTATAAATGTCAACAAGAGGCTTTATCCTAAGACCATTTATATATAGTCTTAGAGACACCTTGAATAAAAATGACCAAGAAATATCTCTACCACATCCAGACAATTGACTATTTCAGGTTCTACCTTCATTAAGTGTATTAAAGTAAGAAGAAATGTTAAAGAAAGGAAATAATGACCAATGACCACCACTGTATGAAACCATTCCATGCACAAATCTGTAAGGACACTCTTCCCAATAATGGTAATGAATATTTGCCTTCAAATCCACAGTATTCTGCACACAAAGACATAGATGGTACAGATCACATCTAATGAACTCCAATATTCTCACTAGTAAATAGTCACTTAGTTTATTTGTTAAGCATTGAGCATACAAGGACAATTGACTTTTAGGACTTAAGTGCATATATTGCAGATAGCAGTGACAATTGATGAGTCATGGCTATCTTGTAAATTTGACACTTTCCTTGATTTTTCTAACTGGAAAATGTAGACACTCTCATGGCAAGACCATAGAAACACTGAGGATAAACGACTCTTTAAATCCAACATGTATACAGGAAGTTAATGAACTTGGATAGTGTGACACAAACACAGTCACCTCATTCTGGGATCAGAAAGCCATGACACATGTCCTCAAAACACATTTACAATTTAGGTTCCCAACCTGATATTTTTATTTGTTGGTGTGTAACTGTATATATTTTGGTGAAAGCATTCAATTGAGGGGACTAAGGAGATGGTTCAGTATTAAAGAATGCTTACTTCTGTTGCAGACAACCTGGGTTTGGTCCCCAGCACCCACTTGGTGGCTCACAATAAACTACCAAGTCAGTAGGTACTGACTATCCAAGTCAGTAGATACTGACACACTCTTATGGCCACTGTAGACAACAAATTACCAGATTGCACACATATGCATACAGTTAAAACATTCATACACACAATATGAAAATTTAAAAAAATACATCTTTTTAAAAATAAGTTTCTACTTCAACATGAACATTCCCTCTACAGGAAAATGCAATATGCAAATAAGACTTTCAAGATGTAATTAAATACAGTGTTCTGAGTGTTAGACATGATGGAAAATTACCCCAACTCTCAGGTTAATTTCTCAAGTACAAGATACACTAGGAGTTTATGATTCCACAGGAAATATGCATTGCTATTACTACAGAGAGAAAGGCTATAATGGTCACTAATGAGGAATTACTAACACTTTTACACTGTACAAAATCAATGTGATATACTAACATGTGAATAACAAATAATTGTATGAGGAGAAAATTAAGTGACTAAAACAATTGACTTAAAATTCTGCATATATTTGCTAATAATTTGTTGGTGTTGTGGTTTTCAAGGCAGGGTGTTATTATATAGCTCTGACTATCCTGGAACTCACTATGTATATCATGTTGCTCTCAAATTCATAGAGACCTTGCTATGTGTGCTTTACAAATGAGGAGATAAAAGTCATGAACCTCGACAACTAGGTTATTTTATTATGGCTATATTGATTTATCTATTATAATGAAATTCATGATGATTTAAAATTCAGATAGTGTATGTTAGAATATAAAGAAAAATCAGAATAATGTGATTCCTTAAATATTGTCCAATGTGATATAGCACTAGTATGGATAAATAGTAGCCGAGTGGTAGAGCCCAGGACTGCAAATCACAAAGCCCTTTGTTTTATTAGCAACAACAATAAGCAGCGATAAAGGCATGGTGTCAGATTCTGCTTAACATTAGTGTAAGACTAATACAGGGGAGATATCTGGAAATGGAAATAAGGGGTTAAAAACTGATTCAAGGAACAGAAAGAGAAGACACAAAATAGTTCCATAACTTAGGTGTGACTGAGAAATATTGAAGTGTTCCGAACTTTGTGCCAGTCCCTATGGTACTTAATGTAATTTAAGTTCCACACAGTGGGTGACTGTGGGTATAGCAGGATAATGCAGGCCATCTGTAAGAGTGCTAAAGTACTATTGTAATAAGTCAATATGAAAATTCATCCTACCCTCCATACTGTGTTGATTAGCTTGGAAATATTATGGTCCTGGTTGTCATTTCCCAGTAATAACACTCTACCTTCCATTCCATGTTACCTATCCACATTCAAGAGAAAGAGTATTAAAATCAATTATTTTACCACTGGCCATTCAACACAAAGTCACTACTGCCTGTATAACCAGATGATAAATGTAGTGTCACATAAGAATATTTTTTTTACTCTAGAAACATATTCTTTTTTGGAATATTCCCAGGGTTGTGTGCTCTTTATAGTCACATTTTATTGTCCACCATGGGAACAAAATCATGATAAGTTAACTCATAATAATAATACTTCAAAGATAATCAACACTCATGGAAGGTAGGCAGATTTATCACTTTGATTTATTACAATAGTTACAATAGTCCTTCAGCACATTTGCAGATGGCCTGCATTATCCTACTCCACTCACAGTCACTCTTGGTGGGGACCTTACATTGCAGTAAGAACAAACAAGGAGAGGTTCAAGGTTAGGAACACTTCTGTATTTCTCAGTCACTCTTTAGTTAATGAATTAGGCCTGTGCCTTCTCTCTCTGCTCCACAGACCTGGTTCTAATGCAGAATCCCATTACCAGACAGGAGCACTTATGCAGGTCTCGCCCTTTAGGTTGATCTTCCACTCCACCTGAAATTCGAAGTACTCACCAGGCTTCATCATCTGCAGGATGGTAGGGTAGTTGCTGATACTGACCCTTAAGAAGCAATTGTAAGAGAGTCAGCTCAAACCTGACAGAGAGGTCTGTGACCTCACCTCCCTCCAGAACTGCAATTTTCATTTCATCTGCAGTGACAATGACAGTGTTGGCTTTGGGAGACAAAATAATTCATGAAACTTTTCCAGATGCTCATTAACAAAGACACTTATGAGTTTCTTATTATTATCTCTCCAGAGGCAAAGTGTTGTTAGGAGGCATTGAGTTTTCATAATCTCTCAAGGCTCAATAAGTCTCCTGAAAATGGCATTAAAACTTTAAGGTCTATTTCAAAAAAAGTTAGTGAAGTTTCTCTGTCGCCTTGAATAGAGGTTTCACTGATTTCTTGAGCACAAATCAAATTGTTTAAAAAAAGTTTTATAACATTTATTACTTAAAATGTTTCTTTGAGTATTTCTTCAATGTATAAAAGTTTTAGGTCAGTGAACACCCATTATCTCCATTCCATATTACTTTGTATACCCTCCACCAGCATTCTCTCCAAATCTAATGTCTTCAAAACAAACATTGAGTCTACTTACTGAATCTAGTATATACCTAATCCAGGAACACACTGGAAACACTGTTAGCCTCTTAAAGTTTGAATACTCAAAGAAATCTGAAACTTTGTCTCCAAGAAGCCATCTGTAGCCAATAGCTATTCAGCCAGAAGTGGGACTTCCTGAGCTCCAACACTAACATAAGCTTTTAGGATCCTGCCCCAAAAGCTTTCTCCCTGTGTCCAGGAAGAATCTACTAACAGCTAGAAAACTCTACTTATCTAAAGGTATGAATAAAAAAATGCACACCATCCTCTTTCAATCCATCCATTTTATTGTTTTAAGTAAAGTTCTGATCTCTCTGTTATACTCTCTTTGTTCTACTGCTTCTCTGCATCTTCTTTTCAGCTCTTATTCATAGCTCCTCTCTTGTCTATCTATCCTTGCATTTATAACAGGAGACTCCGTGTAATCCTGAGAAAAGGTTTGCAAAACCCTCAAGTTCATAGCACATTCCAGATTAGATCATAAACTGCACAGCTTTTACCATGGTAACCCAAGGTTCCAAGGTCTGAGGACAGACGGAGAGGGTGCAGTGCCCAGAATGACAAAAGCTGAGACTTAGCCTTTTATCAGTATACTTGGCAAGCAAAGAATTTGCAGGGTTTTCTTAGGGAGTTTTGTGTTAATATCCTTGGTAAGACCACTGAAAATCTGACCTTGGTCATAGCTGTACATTTTTAAACTTATAATCTACATACAGATGTATTCAGTCTAGTTTGAACATGCTCTGATGTACAAGTGAGGTAGATGCATGCAGTTTGTTTTAGACTGATCAGAGATTATTATGTTCTGTTAGTCTGAACAAAAGGAACAAGGCAGTTTTAAGTGTCTACCGTCTTCTGGGAAAATAGATCTGTCTATGCGGCATATCCTAGTATATTCCCTATATATCAGCACTATACGGCTACGTGAAATGTCATCTTCCTGACCACCCACAAATATATGTGCCCAAAAGATTGACATGGAATCATGAGATTACATATACACATTACATGAAGATGCAAGGTAATGGGAAGATATCATAGATGTAATTGCATAAAAAATCTACAATAGAAACAGTCAGTTCATTCAAAAGGCAATAACTCAAACACAACTTGAGTGAAGGCTTCATCCCCTACCAGAACCTTTGGTTGTGACTGGTTGACATTTTGAACACTAGTCATCACCTGCTGTATACTCCCATGGCCTTTTGCTACCAGCATCTCTCAATACTTCACTGTGCTGGGATTTTGTCTGGCTTGATTTTGTGCAGGTTTTGTACATACTATCCTAACAAGTAAATGCATATGTGCAAGTGCCCTGTTGAGTCTGAACAAAACCTGTTTCCTTGGAATCATCTTCCACCTCTGATTCTTAGACCCTTTCTGCCTCTTCTTCCATGATGATCCCTGAGAGTTTTGAGGAAAGGGGGTGATATAGATTCACCATTTTAATCTGATCCCTCCAGAATCTTTTATTCTCATAACACAGAATAATTCATAACATAGAATCTATGTGATAATTACCATGGAGTGAAAAATGAAGCTTTTCTGATGAAGGTTGAGATTTCTACTAATCTCTTTGTATGAAAATAAGAGTATAGAAAGAGATTGTTACTATAAAAACTTATCAGAATAATACTATTATTTGCTTCCCCAGCGTCTATGTACTCTCTAGGCACATATTCTTTTCTCTGGTAGTGGCACCAGGCATAGGTTCCATCTTATGAATTTGGTCTTCAAATCAATTATAAAATGGTTTGGTTAATCCCATGATGTTCATGACCCTATTACAACAGGTTTGTTGTTATACCTCTCAGGATTCACTCTTGGGTAAAATTTATGATTACTTCATGCACTATGAAAACTAGAAAGTAGGGATGAAACTTCCAGTTCACTATCAGCTTGATTCTTCATGGTCTATGGCTCAAGTATATGGTATCTTCAGCAACAGGGACATGCCATCTATGTACCATAGACCCCTAAACATTATAGGATATTGACATTGTTCTTGGTTGTCTTCAATTTATTTTTTGATTCTCAAATGTCTAATCTGATTCATTTTAGAGGACTCAGGAGAACATAGTCAGTTAAATTTGAGAAGAATATCTCCTAAAATAGGAGTAAAAGGAGAACATGATATCACAATTAGAAAACATAGCATTAGAATACTTATTATTATGCAGTACAAATTAATGTTATAATAATGGCATGAAAATATTCTGGGAAAAGTAAAAAATGTGGATTTTGTCATGAAGCACACAATTTAAATATTAAGATTTTTCTCTTTTATTTATGAAATTTAAGCATAACTGATTATGCTGTAATCAGTTCCCACTCTCTTTACTGCCTCTAATCCAAAACATGGAAACCACATGATTTTTTTCAACATTAATCTGCACACCTATAAAAACATGATTATTTTACAAAGAAGCCAAAACTGTACCATGAGGGTAAAAGCATCTTCAACAAATGGTAATGGCATAACTGGATATCAACATGTATAAGATTGTATATAGATCACTATCTGTCTCCATGAACAAAACTCAAGTCCAAATGGATCAAAGACCTCAACATAAATCCAGTTACAATGAACTTGATAGAAGAGAAATTAGGAAATAGTCTTGAATGCAATGGCACAGGAGACCAATTCCTAAATACGACACCAGTAACACTGACACTGAGAGCAGCCATTAATAAATGGGACTTCCTCAAACTGGGAAGTTTTTGTTGGCCAGAGGACACAGTCAGTACAATAAAATGACAGCCTACAGAATGGGAAAATACCTTCACCAACCCCACACCTGACAGATGGCTGATCTCCAAAATATATAAAGATTTCAAAAAACTAGACATCAAAATACCAAACAATTCAATTAAAAATGAGCTACAGAGCTAAACCCAGAATTCTCATCAGAAGAATCACAAATGGCTAAAAGACATTTAAGGAATAACTCAACATCCTTAGTCATCAGGGAAATGCAAACCAAACAACTCTGAGATACCACCTTACACCTGTCAGAATAGCTATGATCAAAAACACTGATGACAGTTTATGTTGGAGAGGATGCAGAGCAAGAGGAAAACCCCTCCACTCTAGGTGGGAATGCAAACTTGTACAGCCAATCTGGAAATGAGTATGGTGGTTTTTCAGAAAATTGGAAATCAATCTACCTCAAGACCCAGTTATACAACTCTTGACCATATACCCAAGGAATGGTCAATTATTCCATAAGGACACTTGCTCAACTATATTCATAGCAGCATTATTCATAATAGCCAGAACCTGTAAACAACCTAGATACCTCTCAACCACAATTCTTTAATGAAGTGTGAAGTGTATATTATTCTGTGTGCATAAAATAGAAATCTAGAATGCAGTAACCAATTATTCTAATTTAGTAAAAATGACAATACAAACTCTCCTCTAAAATCGATGAACTGACTAGTTCTGTGTTCAAGCAACAAGAGTGATTTCCCTCTATAAAGCAGTAACATTTTGAAATTCCATTTACACATCCATTATTTTCATTGAAATGAAAACCAAATAGAGATCCAACAAAAATGGATTGTATATACTCCATAGTTTTCTTCTCAACCATTAACTAGGGTAAATTTATATTGCTCTTGGAAAACTGATGTAAAGATTAAGCGAATAAAGGCAGTCATAGATAAAGCAATTGCGGCATAGGTATGACAGCACAAATTTTTAACATATGTATTTAGGAGACAAGGCTGGCATATTGGTGAGTTCAAGGCCACCATGTTTTATATACTGATTTCTGAATAGCAAATAAATGTAGAGAGACACTGACACAAAAAAAAAACCAGAAAGGAAAAGAAATAAATGAAAAGAAAATCTAGTCACACATATTCTTTTCCTGTTTATGGTGCATAGATGTTATATAGATACATATATATGTATGTATGTATATGCAAAATTGTCCAGGGGAACCATGCATACCTACAGAAGGAGCAAGAATGTGGCAAATGAAGTGTGTGAGGGAAATGTGTTCAGTGAAATATATGTTTGTATGAAAAACTCTACTGTAACCTGGATTCATGTACAATGAACATTGATAAAACCAAAATAAAATAATATAAAGTAAAATAAAATAAATTGGTGTTTGTTTCTCATCCTAACAAAACTCCAGTTATCAAGGGTTTCATTGTCTTTTCCTCATTTTGCTGCTGTGACAAAAAGTTTGGCCTTCTGTGCAGAATCATTGAGTTGGACTGGTATAGTTACCTTGACAAAAATGCATTATAGCTATTTCAGAGTAGAGTCCATGGCCCTGTGGCACTGTGTGCCTTTCATGTCCTGAGAAACCAAGGCAAAGTCCTTCAGACTTTGAAGCATTCAGTCCACATGAGTATCTCTGTGTTCACTAGAAGTCAGGGAAAACTGTAGAAATATGGCTGAACACTAATCTTGTGTACCCCAAATAGCTTGCCACCATCATAGTATCCTTGTGACCCATGTAACATTCAGTGTTGATGTATGTATAAAAGGTCTGATGGCTTGGAAGGAGAAGCAACATTTGTGGGCAGAAGTTCTGTGAACTTGGGTGCCAGCAGAAGGAGTTTGAGCAGAAAAACATCAGTTTATAGAATCTGTAATTAAAGAGTGGTTCTCATTCTTCTTTTCCTGAAAAGAAATCTCTGGGTACCAGGACTTTGTCCTGGATAGAAAGAGTAATTCAGGGGAAATTAGAGAAAAGGAGAGAGGAGAGGAGAGGAGAGGAAAACAGGAGTAAGGAGGAGTTATGAAGCTAGGGGAGAGGATGGAAGAGACAGGAAACATTACTAGATGAAATGTAGAAGAGCATTGAATCCAATACAAAAATATTTAGCTTCTCATAGAGAATAACCTTGGCTAATACTTGTAACCAAATTTTGTCGGAGTACTCCTATTTTTCTTACAATGTTCTCCTGTTGCTTTAAATATCCTCTGCATTATTTCAGAAAATAAAAATGTTCAATTAAAAGTCTCCTTGCATAAGCAATTTCATTCTCCTTCTGCACCTCTGTGCATTGAGTTCTTGTTTCCACGGACATGAGCAGCCATGGAAAGTGGAAGCCCTCTGTGTTGTTTCTGTGATTTATACATAAACCTGAGTGTAGAAAAGATACAACCTAATGGTTTCCAGACATGTCTGAGAGCTATTTATTTATGGTTTAACTAACACTCCTCCTTTACCTCCTGACAGCTGATTTTGTGAAAGTTTATTTCAGGTTTCTCTTCCACATAATTTTAAATCATTTCCCTTATCTTTTTGAGGTTTCTTTATCCAGTGTGGGCCCAACACTTTATTTCACCATATTTTTAAATGCTCATTCTGAACGATTTAGAACCCTACAGATCTATCAGTTTCACAGTGCAGCACATGCTAAACATTCCCTTTGACCACATAGTAAGAGAATGAACATGTTGACCTCTGAGATTTTGGTCTCTGCGAATTGTAATTTACATACAGAAGTACTGTAATTTACTTACAGAAGTAGATTCTTGCTGGTGTACAGGTCCAGATGAGGGATGGGTGAATGCAAAACTGGCAGCAGATAAATCAGACATGGTATACTTCTGAGTTTCATTTTATAAGGGATTGACAGAGAGAAAGCACATCTCAGTAGGACTCTTCCTACTCTGGCAACCAGTCTCTCTCACAGGCTTTATTTATACAAAAAATCATTACCTCTTGCACATCTTTTAGTCATCATTGATAAATCATAGGAGAACAGTTATCTTTTCCAAACATTTCCATCAAGTTTTAACATCACTGATAAACAGAGTTATTATTTTTATTCATTAACCCCATAATGCTTTTTTTTTGTTTTTTTCGAGACATGGTTTCTCTGTGTAGCCTTGCACCTTTCTAGATCTCACTTGGTAGCCCAGGCTGGCCTCGAACTTACAGAGATCTTCCTGGCTCTGCCTCTCAAGTGCTGGGATTAAAGGCGTGCACCACTACTGCCTGACCCATAACCCAATTTTTAAGAACATAGAGGCACATGACAGTCCTTTCTCAGGCTGTTATCTCTGGTTGCTTCAAGACACTAGACCAAAACAAAATTCAAAAGCCAGCCCGGACATAATGCTATGTCCCAAGACATGTATTATTAACTTTTAATGGTCACAGTGCCCAGGGAAAAAATCCTCAGGCCAAAGCTACTGTAATTATTATTCAAATTCTGGCCTATACTATGTTCACATTTCTATCTTGGAAAATTTTGTTTATATGTCTAATCCTGG
Organism: Peromyscus maniculatus bairdii; assembly: GCF_049852395.1. Lineage (NCBI taxonomy): Eukaryota > Metazoa > Chordata > Mammalia > Rodentia > Cricetidae > Peromyscus > Peromyscus maniculatus. The sequence continues at coordinate 18,844,396 of NC_134852.1, forward strand.
CATTCTGTTCTTCCTTGGTCATATGTCACCATAGAGGTGTTGCATGAGCTAACTTTTCTAAGAAAGAGAGATCCTGATGTTTCATACTTTTATGATCATTCCACATTATTCCTTGCCCATAAGTATAAGTCTCTGTGTAGGGCAGAGATAACCTAAATTGTTACTACCACATAATTCTCTGAGTGTATACTGAGAAGAGGCTTGTAATCTAATGTGTAGGCAACTCCTCTAGCCGACTAAATCTTGTTAACACAACCTCCATGGCATAAGGAAGACCTTCCAGTAGATAAGGATATCTTCTTTAAAGCAGAGGGAAATAGTATGTTCATGACTGTTCTGGGAAAGCTTAGAGGCAGCATTCTTGGGAGAAGGCATAAATGATTTATAAGAAATTTTCCATCAATCCATGATCCCCAAGTGTACAAATATTAAAAGTGCCTCAAGTATGCAACAGGTGGAGATGAAAATAGGAGGTGGCATGGCAGCCATCATGGGGCTCAGCATTCCTGGATCATTGTCAAGCAGCTGTGCTGGCTTTATGGCTTTTTCTGTCCTCATCAGATATGGCTGTGCCAGGTTCTTTTCCAATACATTTAAGGGTTCAATTACTATGCTTAAGATGTATATATGAAAATAAAATATCCAGAAATTGTATAGGCTTTTTCATAACAGCTCATTCCCACTTTTCCAGACATAGAAACCTATTTTTAAAGTAGATAGAGCTTATAAAATCTCATGTTCTAATGAGAAAATAGATCATAAGACTAAGGGATACTTCTACTTTTGTAATCAAACTTTCTTACTCTACTCAGAGAAATGACTAGGACATATACAAGAAAATATTTTAAAATAAGCCTCTAACTACACAGAAACAGAGTATTTGGCTGTGAGTTTTGCCTTTTCGATGTCTGGATGGATAGGATTAGTTCTGTATTTTAGTAGAGCTCTCAGGAGCAGATCAGGCCCCAATCACTCCAGTAACTATATAAAATGCTTCTACTTATTAACATTTATTCATAGTCAGGGTGAATCTCTGAGCAACCCTAACCCATAACAGAAGCAAGCTATGCTATGTGGAATTTTCATTTTCATGGGCAAAACTGATATTGTCAAATAGAATAAGAATATATTCTCTAGGTTGTGACAGAAGTTGAAGAAATTGGCATTATGTAATCCCAGTCTGTTCCTATAAAAATTTGTTGTGGGTGGTGTTTGGCATCGTGGGAAAATATTTTGGCTTGATATTCTGTTTGTGTGTGGGAGGTTGTTATTTTCTATTGGTTTGTTCAGTAGTTTTGGTGAGACTGACTCTACATTTCAAAACCCATCCACTGCTTTCCTTTTCACCACTCACTCTTCCTCAAAATCCATCCCTATTCTCCAGCTCCCTCGCTTGCCTTTGTGTCCTGACACACAGCAGAGTAGACTGCAGACAATCTGCAGCATGTCCCTCTGCAGAAAATAACATGTGAATCTTTCTAAGTGTTTGTGATGGAAATAAGGTTTATTCAGGGGTGACATCAATTCCCTCAGCAAGCAATGCCATGGCTACCTCCTATGACCTCATCTTGACCAGAAAGGAGATGAGTTCATGACATAACGACATATCAGTCACACTCTATCAGGAACTTCTGCCTACATGGAGACAGGCTGTCTGTCCTGTGACCACTGAGATCCTATGCAGGCAGCATCAGCCATCATAGAAATGTACTCTCACAAGTAAGTCTTAAATTCTTCTCTCAGAATGATAGAAGCTAGGACAGTCTGCTGTAAGCTATGTGAGTGCAGCTCTGAACTGGTCTTTTCCTTTCCCTAGAGACACAGCAAAAGGCAATTGTAAGCAGAGGGAATGATCCCACATGTGCTTCAGAATAATAAGGGTTACGGAAACCTGTACATGAGATGCTCTTACAGTGCTATTCAGCTCTTCTTGAAACTAATTGCTCTAGTTGAGGTATAGGTCTGTAACAGAAAGAGGGAAGTTAGACCTTAATGAGTGCAACAAAGTGTGACAGTGCTTATGGGTTCACATCTTCTCCCTTTCCCTTTGATGAAATATCTGTCGGTATTCAGAAAGATGCTACAATGCAAGGCAGCAACTGTGAGCTAAAGGAGGAGATTCTTACAGACTTGAGCCACCCCTGCTTAAATGTACAAACTCCCCTTTTAACTCTGGTTTCCAGAAGCTGATGGTTTTCTTTTTCCTAGTGCAAACTTGAGTGCCCAGTAGGAATTAAGGGCTATGTTCACACTGTAAAGGAAAGCAATAGTAACAAGGATCTAATGTCATATGTATATGTTTATAAAATGTAGAAAAGGCAGACATCGGTAGAAACCAACAGCAAGTAATTCGAATGGGGTTTCTCTCTCTGTACCAAATTTACATTTTCATAATTGAAGCTGACTGTTCACAGCACTGCTACTGTTTGAGTTTCTAACTGCTAGATATTATTTTGTCTTCTGTGTACTTCCTTGGACATATATACAAACAAAGAAGATATTGTTGTCCCTTCTAATATGAAATATTATATATTATAAATATTGATGTATGTTTAATTTAATTTACAATATATTTGAACAACTGTAGTATATTACTGAACATTTTCTAGGTGTGAATAATGGTACCTTAGTTATAAAAATGTAGGTAGATTTCAATAGACTGTAATTCTGACTATGAGACTCTTTTTTCCTTTAATTATTTTAGTTTGTATGTAAAATTTATCTTCACATGACCAGCGTTGTTGTCCTGGGGTTATTTTATTTTATACCTTCATAATACAAGTCTAAAAATATTTCAGGTTTCAATAGGATTGTTTGGTAACACAGGGAAGGATTTTATAAAATGGAACAAAAAATAGAACAGCCAGATGAACAATTTTTTTTATATTCAAACAAGAAATATTTTAAAAGGTGATGAATGGTAGAGTTGCATGTATTCCAAACACTGTAATCTCATTTGCTGCAGCTGTTCTCATTACAGTTAAGTCTTTTACCCTTGGTGTGATCTGGTGAATCTGAGATTTATAATGATGGTGCAGTTAGTAAAATGTAGGCCTTCAATCCTGAGAATTCCAGAGACTTACATGGTTGATAGGGAGACATTAATCCTGTGAGCTGTTCACTAACTGTATCCATCTATCAATGCTGAAACAAATTCAAATCAAATATTGATTATGAGGCACTGAGCCACATGCTAACTCAAAGAGAAGGACACTATAGGGATGACCATTTACCACGGTCTGCACACTATTTTTTTCCTTTTATTTAATTTTACAATGCCATTCAGTTCTAAATATCAGCCACGAATTCCCTTGTTCTCCCCCATCCTCTCCCCCTCCCCTTCCCCCCAGCCGACCACCCATTCCCATCTCCTCCAGAGCATGGCGTCCCCCAAGGACTGAGATCCACCTAGTAGACTCAGTCCAGGCAGGTCCAGTCCCCTCCTCCCAGACTAAACCAAGCATCCCTGCATAAGCCCCAGGTTTCAAACAGCCAACATATGCAATGAGCACAGGACACGGTACCACTGCCTAGATGCCTCCTAACAGATCAAGCAGATCAAGCCAATCAACTGTCTCACCTATTTAGAGGGAGCCTGATCCAGTTGGGGGCCCCTCAGCCTTTGGTTCATAGTTCATGTGTTTCCATTCGTTTGGTTATTTGTCCCTGTGCTTTATCCAACCTTGGTTTCAACAATTCTCGCTCATATAAACCCTCCTCTTTCTCGCTAATTAGTCTCCTAGAGCTCCACCAGGGGCCTAGCCATGGATCTCTGCATCCAGATTCCTCAGTCCTTGGATGGGTTTTCTGCCATGACTATTAGGGTGTTTGGCCATCCCATCACCAGATTATGTCAGTTCTGGCTGTCTCTCGACCATTGCCAGCAGTCTATTTGGGGGTATGTTTGTGGATTTCTGTGGGCCTCTCTACTACTTTGTTTCTTCCTTTTCTCATGTGGTCTTTTTTTTACCATGGTCTCCTATTCCTGGTTCTCCTTCTCTGTTCTTGATCCTGCTGGGATCTCCCACTCCCACAGGCTCTCTTTCCCTTGACCCTCGCTCTTCATTACTCCAACTCATGTCCAGATTGTTCATGTAGATCTCAGCCATTTCACTGTCATTGGGCAATCCCCGTGTCTTTCTTGGGGTCCTGTTTTCCAGGTAGCCTCACTGGTGATGTGAGTAGCAGTCCAGTCATCCTTGTTCCACATCTAGTATCCTCCTATGAGTGAGTACATACCATATTTATCTTTCTGAGTCTGGGTTACTTCACTCAGGATTATTTTTTCTAGATCCATGCATTTCCCTGCAAACCTCATGATGTTATTTTTTTCTCTGCTGAGTAGTATTCCATTGTGTATATATGCCACAATTTATTTATCCATTTTTCAGTTAAAGGGCATATAAGTTGTTTCCAGGTTCTGGTTATTACAAACAATGCTGATATGAACATAGCTGAGCAAGTGTCCTTGTGGTATGATTGAGCATTTCTTGGGTATATGCCCAAGAGTGGTATAGCTGGTTCTTTCTAAGAAAGCTGGATCACTTTATTAGAAAATTGGGAATCAACCTCCCCAGATATTGCATCTTAATCAATGATACATCATGTATGAGTGATGAATTTATATTCAAGAAAAAAGAAAAAAATCACCATGAAAAAAGAAGAAAAGAAACAAAAGAAAAAATTAAAGCTACAGGTAATTAAGGAATTCAGAAAGAGAGAGAATTAGTCTACCCTGAGAATGAATCCATTAAATGTTAAGCCAATACCAAGTGCTCAGCCATAAAAATATAAACATATGATCAACACTAAGTGGACTTGCAAGAGTCTATGAATTTGGGAGGAAGCAGTGGGGACCAAGGGAAAGTTGGAGTAGAGAAGGGGAGGAAAGGAGGTAAATACAGTCCTCATTTATAAAATTTTCAATAAAACAGGGTGCCTATTTGACTAAAATAAAAGATGGGAAGTTAGAGAATGTAACATATCAAAATTCAAATATAATAGAACATAGTATAGTAGAACATAGCAAAGAAGTGCAAACAAGGAGATGATGTTCGAATCTTAGATGGTCTTTTAATAAAAAAAATCCAGAGCCAGATATCAGGGTGAAAACAGAAAGATCAGAGAACCAGAACAGCCAGCAACTAGTGCTTACCTCTACAAAATCCCCAGCCTAAAGAGAGTGAGTTCCTGTTTCCTCATGCCTTATATACCTTTCTTTGCCCTGCCATATCACATCCCAAGATTAAAGGAATTTGTGCTTCCCAAGCAAAGGCATGAAATCTCAATTGTTGGCATTAAAGGTGTGTATCACCACTGCCTGGCTCTGTTTCTCTTCTATACTGTTTCAATTTCATGTAGCCCACTGTGGCCTTGAACTCACAGAGAACCAGAAGGATCTATTTTTTGATGTCTTACAAAATAACATACTTTATATATCTTTAGTGAATTTCTTTTCTGAGTAAGTTAACGATAACAATAACTATCTAATATTCTACTCCCTCAGAGATCCAAGAAGGAAATAATATTACCTAAAAAACCAGGAAGTGCAAGCAAGCAACTTCCAAAAATGTGAGTTATGACAACCAACTGCCTGCCTGGACAGTCACCCAAGAACTCTCTGCAATTTTGGAGCATTCATCTTTGGCCTACAGACCTAGCATATCTGACAGACTCCTGTGAAGCAGGATTTTTTAAAGGGCCTTTCTACCTTGTCTTGGCAAGGACTAGCAGTCCTTCCATTTGTCTCCTGCTTGTCCATTTTGGACAGCATACTGTCAACCATTGAGGCAAGGGCACTTTCTTGCCCAGTGTCTAACTTGCCACAAAGAAAACTCCATATGGAGTTTCTTTGATGCCCATCATCTTCTCTGAAGTAATTTGATGCTGCCAGGAGAAGACATGTCTCATTTTCATAAACAAAAAAGAATCTACATTATTAAAACATCTTAAATGCCATATTCTATAGATCTCTATAGTGTTTGAAGATGGCTTGTTTATCTAAAATAGATTTCTGTTAGACTTTGAAAATATACTAATGTGACTACAAGTTCAATTGTAATAGGTGAGTGACTAAATATAACTTGCATTTCTTTATATTCTAATTAGTAGGTAATAATAATTTTTGAGAACTAGCAATTTACATTACATTTTAAATTGTGCTGTAATGGTACAATACTTTGAACAAGATTAGAAGTATGTGAATAGTATTTTATAAGAAAATCAACTCAAATTTGTATCAATATACATAACTTGTATACAATATACAAAAATGTAATCCAAAGTAAAATATTTAAAACTAGTATCTACTTTGTAGAAGTAGATTCAATAATCTATATTTTTATCTTAGCATATCTATATGATATGTGACCTGGCTGAATATTATCCCTTATAATTCCATCGATTTTCCTGCACATTTTGTGATTTCATCTTCACTGCAGTCAAATAATATTCCATTTTGTATATGGACACAAATATAATTATCAATTTACCCATGTATGGAAATGTAAGTGGCCCACATTTCCTTTTGATAATAAAGAGAACAGTAATGAAAACAGAATTGCAAATGTCTCTAGGGAATGATGTGGAGTTCTCTTGGTATATGCCCAGGAGCAAAATGCTGGGACAAATAGTTGATCCATTTTCTGTTTATTTGAGAAACAACAAAAAGATTTCTATCATGGATGTTTTAAATTCTATCAAACTCTTTTGGTGAATCAGCACTACACTGATGGCAAACTAGAAGAAGGCAGAACAACAGCAAAGGAAATTACAAGTCAATATCTCTGATAATTCTAAACTTCTATATGAAATACTAGCAAACCAAATTCAGAATTACCCCAAAACCATCAGTCATTTTGAATTGATTTTTGTATAGATGAAAGATAATAATCCTATTTTCTTGTTATGTTGGTGCAGACCACAGCAATTGTGATGGGACATGGGCACCCTGTCCCAAGTTCATGGCCATGCCCTATTTCCATCTTGGTGCAGTTAGAATATAGGAAAGAGACCTACCTGTGAAATCACCAAGCAGCCAAGATTCCCAGATGGAATGAAAGCCACATAAAAGATATTTTTATTGGCAGCTTTTGGCTGGCGCCTTTGCATATAGGATGCGAAAGGGAAAGACTCTCAGCCCTTCCAAGTGGAAGAATACAATGGTCCTCACACATTAAGATTTGAATCTGTAGGCTGCTATTTAATCACCTAAAAATAACTATAATCAATTCAGCTACTCCTAAAAAGACAAAAATCTACCAATTTAATGTCTGGTATTGACCTCTTGAGTATGAAAGTTGTGTAAACAACTAAATACCATGCAAATCATATCATTTCCACAGTTAAAATGAAATTACATTCTTTTTATTCCTTATCCAAACCAAGCAATGCTTGGATACAATAGAGTAATGATACATGAGAAAAAAAGGCACAAAAGATGGAAAAGAGAGAAGTGATTGATGTTTATCAGACACCAATTTTGATAATACAAAAGACTAATGAAGCCTCTTAAGATGGAGAAGAAAGTATGAAAAGCCAGAAAGGTAGATACTAGGATCAGAATATTCTGGGTGACTCTGGATTCAGGGGAATTTCTGCTGGAACCATGAGTGCTGCAGATGTGTTGGACCCTCTGTTTATGTCTGTAAAGAATGACAATCATGGATCCACTGGACCAGGCCACGTGAACACAAAAGAAGACTTCAGGAAAACCACCAGTGCTGCATAGAGATATTCAGAAATTTCATATTGAACTACAATGGAACAGTATTCAAAGTCTCATTTGCTTGTCACATTTTGCTATTCCTGTTGACAAATGTGTATGCAATATGAATGAAATTTATCAACATGTACAGTTTCCAGAGGAGGTAAATGTGGCAGTCAATGTTCTTCTCAACTTTGACTTTTTGATCGTTCCAACAGGACTTCCTGCAACTAATGTACAAGACCTGAAACACACTCAAGAGGCAGGTGATGCCAATGGACACACTCCTAACAAACCCTTGAATGTACAATAGGAACCTTCATCCAATTCATCCAAGAAATGCTTAAATCCCCATACTGCCATTGTGTGGGGCACTCCTGCAGAGAGAATGACCAAGACATTGGCTGTCATTAGGTGAATGAGAATCAAATCTGTGGGCTTTAATGTGCATTCTCTATCATACAGAACTAGATAGTAGAAAATTAGAGAGGAATTTCCCAGCATTCCAGTTGTAATTTGTGATAAGAAAAGAATTCTGATTGCCAGATTCCAGAAGTCCATTATGTTATTTGGTACAATTACCTTCAGAATATGGACACACAATTCATCTAGTCAAAAAATACTGACAAATATTTACAGCCTGCAGTGGAGAAAGAAGCCTTAAGTGGATGGGATAACTGGAAAACTGAAACAAAAGTTCTTTGAAGCTAAGTGGTTCAAAGCTAGTCTGAACACTTAATTATGAACCAGTAACTAGTCATTCTCTGAGGACGAATACCTCAGAAGTCCATTAATGTAATTAACATCCCAAAAGGTTCAGGGTGGTGAGGTGCTTGTCTCTAAAGGACATTAAAGTGAATAATCTTCGGTTGGTGAAAAACTTCTTGGTTTATGAAGGTTTCAGGCTTCCAACATGACAGGCAGAAAACAGAATAAACATATACATATATTTATACATCATATATATATGTGTGTGTGTGTGTGTGTGTGTGTGCGTGTGTGTGCATTGTATGTATATATATGTGTGTGTGTGTGTGTGTGTGTGTGTTATATGTGTGTATGTATATGTATAAAATTATCTAAACAATTATAATTAATAAAAATAAATATTGTTTTCCGTAATTCTTGAAAAAAAATGGAGTCCTAAAAAGAAAATCCTTTCCAGAGGTTTCATTCAAGTGGATTTAAGAATCAATCTGGTGTAGGTATCATAATACTGAACAAAATGTACTTCAAAATAAAGTTAGTCAAAAGATATCAAGAAAGACATTACATATTCATCACAGGAAAAATACATCAAGATGATATATCAAAAATTCTTCAAGTCTGAACCCTTATGCCCCAAATAGAAGGACACCTGCATATGTAAAAGAAAAAAATACTAAAGCTTAAAATGCACATCAAACCAAACACACTATTAATAGGTGACATCAACACCCCATTCTTACCAATGGATAGGTCTGCCAGACTGAACGTTAACAGACAAATAATAGATGTTATGTTATGAATGAAATGAACCTAAAAGATATCTACAGAACATTAAACCCAAACAGGAAAGACTATACATTCTACTCAGCACCCCATGGAAACCTCTCTAAAACTGATAACATACAGATTCATTATAATCCTCATCAAAATCCAAAAAGATTTTTTCACAGATCTTGAAAGAACATTACTCAACATCACTTGAAAAAACAAAAAAGCTAGGATAGCTAAAACAATTCTTTACAAAAGAAAAAAAAAACACTTCTGGAGGCACCACTATCCATGACTTCAAGCTCTACTTTACAAAAATAGTAATAAAAAGGGCTTGGTATTGACTTAACAACTGACATGGGGGCCAATGGAATCAAATTGAAGAACTTGACATTAACTCATATAACTATGAATGGATTTTTGACAAAGAAGCCAAAACTGTACAATGGAAAAAAGCAAGCATCTTCAACAAATGGTGCTAGTATAACTGTATGTAAACATATAGAAGACTGCAAATAGATCCATATCTATTGCCATGCACAAAACTTAAGTCCAAGTGGATCAAAGACCTCAACATAAATCAAGCTACACTGTACCTGATAGAAGAGAAAGTTCAAAATAGCCTAGAATACATTGGCACAGGAGATCACTTCCCAAATATAACACCAGTAGCACAGATACTGAGAACAACAGTTAATGAATGTGAACTCCTGAAGCTGAGAAGCTTCTGTAATGCAAAGGACACAGTAAATAAGACAAAATGACACCATACAGAATGTGAAAAATCTTCACTAAACCTATAACTGACAGAGGGCTCATCTCCAAAATATTTAAAAACTCAAGAAACTAGATATAAAAATATCAAACAATCCAATGAAAAAAAGAGATACAGAGCTAAACAGAATTCTCAATAGAAAAATCTCAAATGGCCAAAAGACAATTAAGGAATTGCTCAACATCCTTAGTCATCAGGAAACTGCAAATCAAAATGCCTATTAGATATCATTTTACACCTATCAGAATGGCTAAGACCAAAATCACTGATGACAATTATTCTTGGAGGGAATGTGGAACAAGGGGAACACTCCTCCAATGTTGATGGAAGTGCAAACACATACAGTCATTTTGGAAATCAGTATGGCAGTTTCTCAGAAAATTAGGAATTCATCTGCCTCAAGACTCAATGATACCACTCTTTGACATATACCCAAGGGATGCTCAATCCTACCACAAGGGCATTGCTCAACTATGTACATAGCAGCATTATTTGTAGTAGCCAGAACATGGAAACAAACTTGATGCCCCTCAACCGACGGATGGATAAAGAATATGTGGTACATATACACAAGGGAGTATTACTCAGAAGTAAAAAATGATGAACTCATGAAGCTTGCAGTTAAAAGAATGGAACTAGAAAATATTATCCTGATTGAAGAGACCCGGACTCAGAAAAACAAACATGGTATGTACTCACTCATAAGTGGATACTAAATATAAAGCATAGGATAATCAGACAAAAACCCACAGCACCAGAGGAGGTAAGAAACAAGAAGGACCCTAAGAGAGACATATCAATAACCTTGGAAAGGGGGAAAAGAGGAGATCTCCATGAGTAAAGTGGGGATGAGGTGTGCAGTAGAGGGGAGGGTAGAGGATGAGATAATGAGTGAATAGGATGGTCAAGATGGGGGCATGATGGTATGGGAGAGCAATGAAAGAGATATCTTGTTAGAGGGAAACATTATGGAGTACAGGAGAAACCCATTGCTAGAGAAATTCCCAGGAATCCACAAGAATGAATTCAGACAGCTAGCAATAGTACAGAGTATGCCTGAACTGGCCTATACTGGAAATGAGAATGGTGAATACCCTAAATGTCATAGAGCTTTCATCCAGTAACTGATGGAACCAGATGCAGAACTCTACAGCCAACCACCAGGCTGAGCCTTGGGAGTCCAGTCAAAGACAGAGAAGAGGGGTTATATAGGCAATATACATAATTTATATATTGGGGTTATATATAATACATAATGGGGGTCAAGATCATGATGAGGAAATCTAGAGACAACTGAACCAAGCTGGTAGGAACTCATGAACTTAAGACCAATAGCTGTTGTACATGCATGTGTCTGGTCTAGGTCCTCTGCATACAGGAGACAGGTGTGTAGCTTGGTCTGTCTGATGCGAGCCCTGGCAGTGGGATCAGGATCTTTCCCCATTGCATGAGCTGGCTCTCTGGAGCCATTAGCTATGATTCAGATGCCTAGATCAGCCTTGATGCAGTGGGGAGGACCTTGATCCTGCCTCAACTGAATGTACCAGGCTTTACTGACTCCCCATGCCTTACCCTTACCCTTACCCATGCCTTACCCTTTTATAGTAGGGTCTGTGGAGTGGTTCATGGGGGAAGCTAGGGATGAGTGGGACGAAGGATGAGAGGGTGATCTGTGGTTGATATGTAAAATGAATGAAAAAAAATATTAAATGAGAAAACGAAAATCCTTTCCTACACCTGTTCCAGGCAGAGTCCTGCCTACATTTTCTCCTAGCAGTTTCTGTATTTGTTTCACATTCAAGTCTTTGTTCCATTTGGAGTTAGTTTTTGAGCAAAGTGATAGGTACATTTTATTCTTCCAATGTAGAAATTCCATTTTCAAAAACCATTTGTTGTAGACATTTTCTTCCCTCCACCTAACACTTTTGGCACACTATTTAATATTAGCTGGCTCCATTATATGTCCTCATGTTGGGTTTCAAATTTGTCCCATTAGTATACATGTGTGTGTTTATGTCAACAGCATATTATTATTGTCTCTGTAATATTTAAGATCTGTAAGAGCAGTTCCTCTAGCACTGTTTTTCGGTTCAGGATTGTTTATTTTCTCACTAGGTTTGCTGTGCTGCACATGAATTTTAAGATTTATTTTTAATTATATGAAAAATAGGATGGGTGTTCTCATTGAGGTTCTATTAAATCTCAAAAAAATGCCTTTGGTAAAGTGGAAAAAACACAGTAATAGTTTGACTGCTTCTTTCCTACTGGACTGTCAGTCACTGTTTCCCAGATGGGGAGATTTTAGCATAGCTTGGACCCCTATGATGTTAGATCTTCTTTATTATGACATAGTAATTGCACAAACAGTGAGTCTCATCACACGTGTACCCTTCCAAAGACAGGCTCAATCTTTTCATCACATAGCTCTACATCCACCATCTCAGCATCTGGAAGACATCTAAGCTTGATGATAGCTATTACCCTGTCTAAAACTGGGTATTTGTAGGACAGGGATACAGATCATATGGTATTAGTATCATATACCATCTCAAAAATGATGGGTGGTTTGTATTATAGACATATATCTTGGGTCAGAAAAGGAATAGATGCTTCGTGGGGCCATTGAGAAAGCACTGTTTAGATCCACCATCTTTCTACCAGTGTGACTTTTAGAAATTCACTACATATCAACATATGTCACTAGTCTCTACAGCATCCCTTTTCTACCCTGAAACTTGTTGGGGGAGTAGGTGTTTTCATTAGTTTAATCTCCTTTGTAGTGACCTTCATAACCTTTAGACAATTTTCAATCATCTGTGTCTTCCATTCTCTTGTTCTCTGCCTCAGTCCAACTCAATTATCTTAGATGATCCTCTATGTCCTCCATATTCTTTTCCAAATGCCTTGTGGTTCAAGTTTTGGGCATTTACAACTCCTCTATGGCACTAGTATACACTCTTGACACATAGAGTCTTTGTCACTGTTTTTGGAAAATATTTCATCAACTCATGTCCACTCTTGTCCTGTCCTACCCATGTCCCTTCATTTTATTGTGTTCATTTTTCCCTCCACATGACTTTTTCTTTCACCAAATCCGTTCCTTTTATACATATAGTTAAAAAAGAAAACACCTTCTTTTTCAGGTCATTCCCTAATTACAGTACTATCACAAAAACTAGTGTACACTTTCAAAGATTAAATATAGCTGGAAGTGGTCAGTAATCATGTGCCTATTATATATAAGATTCTTGGGTCCTAACACTTGAGTGTAGATTCATAGTATGAAGCCTGTCTTATGTCGAATTATGATCCATTGGTCCCTAAACACTCTATGGCATTTATAATGGAAGACATTTTTAAAACATTTCTGAAATCTGGTCTGGCAAGTGGACTGTCTAATTTGATCCTGCTGTTGAGAGATTAGGGAATCCATGGAAGAGAAGACAGGAAAGCCATAAAAGCCAGAAGGGATGGATGACACCAACAGTAAAAGGCCCTCTAAATTAAATAAGTAAATTTCATAAGAATTCACAGAGACTGGAACAAAATGTTATCACTTTCAGTTAAATATTTTCATGGAATTCCTGTTATGTGAATGAGTGGGTCTAAGTTTCGTGTGCCTTCTCTTGGGCTGTATCCTTTGTTAGTTTGCCATGGCCAACTTCTACATGATGGTTTTATCTGGCTATATTTTATTTTTTATGTTTTGTTGTGGTGTCTTCAAAGTCTGTTCTTTCCTAATGACAGAAAGGTAGTGGTTCTACATGGAATGGGAGGTGGGAAGGAGTTGGGAAATATTGAGAGAAATAAAAATATAATAAGGATATATTATATGAGAGTACAATCCATTTTCAATAATATGTTCCAAAAGAAAAACAAAGATTTTTTTTCTGGCATATAATATCACTATCATGTCATTTCTGACTTTGAGTCCATCTGTGCCTTACATTTACAGATGTCTATATGTGGAACCATTCCTGCATCTTTGGAAAGATTTTGATACTGTTTCATTTCCAACTAACACCAGTTTATTGCAATAAATTCACAAATAAATGCATTAAATGATAACAATGTAATAACAAATAATAGCAACATTTGCTTGTGGAAAAATTCTGTACATTTCACTGAACTTTGATATAGTTAGAATAGTCATAAAAGACATTAATCTTTGCTTATGATTTTACACTGTCACTGATAATTGAATTTTATGACTCTTTCACCAGAAATTTTGAAAAATTTACAAAGTAGAAAAAAGAAAATAGAAAAATAATTATCTTTATATCCTCTTTTATAAATCCTGGATCCTTTTATCAGGTCATCACCTAATACTACCTGTCCAGCTCTCCTTTCTAAATGTTATACTGAAGTTATACTCGTATCCATTTGCATATATACTTGTAGACATTACTGGATAGATCTGAAAATGATGGAAAACATGATTTTTTTATATTCATTTTGAGATGTGGGACCTGGCTGAATATTATCCATATAAGTCCATCAATTTTCCTACACATTTCATGATTTCCCCTTTCAATGTTGTCAAATAATATACCATTTGGACATGAAATTTTTAATTATCAATTTATTTGCTTATGTACATGGACATGGACCCATTTCATTGTCAGAGTGAATAGAGCAGCAATGAATATGGGTGTACAGTTGTCTCTAGTGTATGAGTTCTCTGAGTATGTGCCCAGGAGTGGGATACCTGGGTCAAATAGTTGTTCCAATTTCAGTTTATTTGAGAAACCAAAAAAAATTGATTTCTATAACTGCTATATTAAATTTTTCCAAACTCTCTTGGTGAAAAGGGCATTACACTGATGCCATAGGAGGTAAAGACAGAGCAAAGGCAAAGGAAGGGGAAAGTCAATTTCCCTGAGGATGCTAAAATTCGCAATAAAACAATAACATACAAAATTCAGAATTACAGGAAGACCCTCAGTCATTTTGAATTGGTTTTGGTACAAGGAAAAAGATACTAATCATATTTTTTCTGCTATTGGTGCAGGCTAGAGCAGATGTGATGGGTCATTGGTCAGGGATCCCAAGTTCATGGACAGGCACTATTTCAGTATTTATGCAGATAGATTAAAGTAAACAGGCTGACTGTGAAATCTCCAAGCACCCATGATTCTCTGAGACAATGAAACCACAAGGAGGGCATTTTTGTTGTGAGCATTATGATGGCTCTTCTACACATCAGGTGGCAAATGCAAAAGTCTCACAGCTTCAAGTTAAAGACTACCATGGGCCTCACAGAATAAGATTGGCTCATGTAGGCTGCTCATCAAGCCAGCTGACAAAATGCTCATATTCCTTCCAGCTAATCTTAAAAATACATACTACCTACATAACTTTCTGTATTGACATTTTAAGTGTGACAGAGGAGAAAAACTGGATATCAAGCAAAACATATTGTTTCCAATGTTAAAATGAGGTTAAATGATTTTATTCCTTATCTGGAAAAAACAAACCTTGGATACAATAGAGTAATGGTGTAGGAGAAGAAAGGGTACAAAAGAAGGAAAAGAGAGAGAAAGGAGGGCTTTGAAGCTGATTAGCCACCAATTTTGATTATACAAGAGAGCAATGTAGCCTCTTACGAAGGACGAGAGAGTATAAAAAGCCAGAAAGGTAGACACCAGGATCAGAATGTTCTGGGTGACTCTGGATTCAGGGGAGTTTCGGATGGAACCATGAGTGCTGCGGATGTGTTGAACCCTCTTCTTATGTCTGTAAAGAGTGACAATCATGGATCCACTGGACCACGTCATGAGAACAGAAAAGAAGATCTCGGGGGATATCACCAATGCTGCATAGATTGAGCTTCCTTTGTCACCCATCCCTGCACTGCGGCAGTATTCAAAATCCCATATTCTGGTCATGTTGTTTCTATAGGTGTTGACAAGTTTGTATATAAAATGAATGGAATTTATTAGCATGTATGTCATCCAGAGGAGGAACATGTAGCAGCCAATTTTCTTTTCAAATTTGAATTTATGATTCTTCCAACAGAAGTTACTGGAGCTAATGGTCATTGCCTGGAAGACACTCAGGAGGCAGGTGGTACCAACGGACACACTCCTACCAAATCCTTGAAAGTACATTAGGAGCTTACATCCAAAATCGTCCAAGAAATGCTTAAATCCAAAAACTGTCATTGTTTGGGGCACTCCTTCAGAAAGAATGATCAAGGTATTGGCTGTCAATAGGTGCATGAGAATCAAATCTGTGGGCTTTAATGTGCATTTTCTGCAGTAAACGACCAGATAGTAGAAAATTAGAGAGACATTTCCCAGAATTCCAGTTGTAGTTTCTGATAAGAAAATAATTCTGAATGTCAGATTCCAGAAGTCCACTGTGTGATTTGGCATAATTTCCTTGTGAATATGAAACTGCTTTCCTTCTGCTCAAATAAATACTGACAAATATTTACAGTCTGCCGTGGAGTAAGAAGCTTTTAATTGATGGGACTACTGAGAGACTGAACCAAAAGGTCTTTTAAGCTCAGGTGTTCAAGACCAGTCTGTCAACTTAAACAGATCTCATCATTAAAATTTGACAAGACTAGTTAATTTCCATGTATGATAACTCAGAGCATATGTAAGTTTTATAGAACAAAATGAAACATTCACAATGATGTGACATTGGCCCATGAGAGACAGTGAAATATGACAGCCCATAGAACAAAATATATTGCAAGAATTCCAGAATATATTGATATTTTCTAGTCATAGTATAAAAGAAACAATGTGAATAAAGTAAAGAAAAAATAAACATGTTATTGCATAATATATATTTTATCTAAAAATAAATTACATGGAATGAAATATTTATAATACCACTCAAAACACAGC
The DNA here is from genome assembly GCF_049852395.1 of Peromyscus maniculatus bairdii. NCBI lineage: Eukaryota > Metazoa > Chordata > Mammalia > Rodentia > Cricetidae > Peromyscus > Peromyscus maniculatus. Next base: position 18,861,212 of record NC_134852.1, read on the forward strand.
GATGTAATTCTGACATTACAAAAGGACTTTCATCTTGACACAGGGAGAGCCATCTTTGGTTTAACCTGAAACTCACTCTCCCTTTTCTACTGCCTCCAGGAAAAGTCTCTTGGAAAAGTACCGAACCATATTCTACAAGCTGAGGGTTAAAATGCCCCAAATAACTACATGTTTTAGCTTCTTTTAAACTGCTTTATTGCTTTAACCTCTGTCCTCCGTGCAAAATGCCAACAAGAATATACGTGTCCTGGTGTGTTTGACTTTAAATGTTCCCTGTAAAATTAATTTGAGGCTTCACTGTGAGATGTTTTCTATATATATAGCAAACAGGTCCTCTTTATTCAGACCCACAATTTGGACTTTTGTCATGCTGAGTGGACTCTGGGTCTTTATCCTGCAACAGACTAAGAGAAAAAAATTATTGAAAGCACAATATACTTTAGAATGATGCTTTAAGTGACAACTTACATCGTGTTAAGATATGACTTTAGAAAATTATACCACACAGACATACATGTTAGCACATGCATGTCAGTGCTGGTAGGAATATCTGATATGATGCCATCTGACATAACGCACAACAGTTTGAAGTAAGGCAAAAATGCTACCATAAATGGAAAAGGATGACAACATCTGATGAATGATAGATAATGCAGGAAGGTTTAGAGTCTATATTGAAACAGTGTTTTGTAAAATCATGTACCAATCCTTAGTCTCAGTGTGGAAATCATAGGAAAGAAGGCATGGGTCAGAGAGTCTATCAGTTCAGTAATGTCAGAGTTAATACTCAGCACACCATATGCTATTCATGTAGAAGAAAGTATCTAAAAGGCCCTTAATCAGGGTGAGATCTCCTTGAAGAACTAGGTAGAAGCAGCTGTGAATCAGTTACAGGCGGATCAATGCAGTCCCAGGAAAGGACCAGTGCTCCAGACAATCATCAGCCATGCAATGACAGTCAGCTGAACAATCAAAAAATGGAACAAAATTGTGTATGAGTCTTGGGATCTGAAGAAGTTAAAACAAAATGGGAAAGGAGGTGAGATTTTAAGAACTACAACATACTAGCAGTTTCCCTACTCAGTACATTGGTAGTGCAGAACACTCTGTGGAATGACTAGAGCAGAAAATAGAAAGTATTCCATTAAGTGAAGTAAGAAAGGCCCAAAAATATCAATACCACATATTCTGTCCAATGTGTTTTCACTATTTATAGGTGTTAGAAATATGTGTTTAAGGGGGATAATTGCATGTTGAGCCAATAAACTAGAAGAAAGCCCATAAGAGAGTTAAAAAGTGTCCCTTTAAAAGAGGATGGAGAAGGTAAGAAACAGACCTGATATTAGAATAGAAAGAAATTGATGTGTGTGCACCAGATAAGCTGGAATAGGAGCAGAGAAATGGGGAGAGAAAGAATTGTTCAAATCAAAACACTAACTATGAAAAACCTTAAAGAAAATAATTACATCTAATAACTAATTAAAATAAAATAAAATATAAAACATGAACAAAAATGAAAGAAAAAAGGATGAAAATACCAAGCTTTGACTTATTTGAGATAAAGTAAGAACTGTTAGTCTGTCACTGCCCCTCAGTCTAATTTCAAACACTGCAAAACTGGTTACATCTGCTTAAGTAGAACAAACACAAGCCTACAAGACAATCACTCTTGTCCTAAGAATAACTTCTGCCTTAGTTATGGTTTCTCTTGCTGTGAAGAGACATCTTGATTAGAGCACTTCTTACAAAGTAAAATATTTAATTTGGACTGGCTTACAGTTTCAGAGACTTAGTCCACTATCCTCATGGTGTGAAACATAGAAAAAATGCAGGCAAAAATGCTGCTGTAAATGCAGCAGAGAGTTCGACATCTTGATCTGTAGTTGCAGGAAGTGAAATTACTCCCACAATGAGCACAGCCTGAGCCTGAGACAGACGTCAAACATCAACCCACACAATTACACACACCTCCATCGAGGCCACTCCTCTCCCGGCAACGCCACACCGCCTAATAATGCCACACTTTAGTCCAAATATTCAAACCATTAATGTATGGGTGTCATACTTTTTCAAACCACTACAGTACACTGCATGTTTCCCATTGTCTTATAACCACAATATAATGCAAAATGCATTCAGTCCAACTTCAAGAGTCCTCATAGTCTATCATTCTCAACAATGATTGAAAGTCCAAAGTTAAAAGTCTCTACTGAGATTCATGCAGTTGCTTAACTGTAATCTCCTATTTAATTAAAATCAAAAACAGATCACATACTTCTAACATATACTGGAACAGTGGAGAATAGGGAGGATAATGAGATATTGGATGAGAGCAAGATTCAAAAACCTCATGGACCAATATCAAATCCTTCATCTCCATGTCAAAATGCTCTTAGATCTCCAACTTCTTTCAGCATTATTGACTACAAATCGCTCTTTGTCCCAGGGTGTTAACACTGCCCCTTAGCAGCTCTTTTGGGCAGGTATACCACAGCTCTGGCATCTATAAAATATAGGGTCTGCATAGAAATCCAGGATTCACGTTGATAGCTTTACACAGTGTTCTCTCCAGGCATCAAGCCTACCACATACATTTAACATGATTGGCCTCAGCAGCTTTCCAGTCCATATCCCGTCTCCTATGCTTGACTCCAAAGCCAGAGCCACATGTTCTTAGCTGCCAACTTCTGCTGCTTTCTGAGGCTGGAAATTATACACCTTGTTTGATTGAAACTTTACCAGCTTTCTATTTTCCATGATTTCCTTCACTCCTAATCTTAGATGTCCTTAAACTTCCTCTGCATAACAGGCTGGCCTTGAAGTCAGAAATCTTTCAATTACATCTTCAACAACTTGCTTTTTTTATTGGTTTCCTTCATTGCCTTAGCTTGGCTAATATGAAACATGCTCTGTAGACCAGGCTGGCCACAAACTCAGAGATCCAGAGATATCTGCCTTTAGAATCCTTGGATAATGGTGGGCACAAACACACCTGGCTCTAGGGCTTTTTCATTTATGTTGTAAGAGTTGGAAAGTGACCTGAGTGGGATCTTGCCCTGAGGTCATCTTTCCCATGATTTCCCTTCTTAATCTGTTTATCTCCTTGAACAGAGGCCTTAACTCCATTCCACAAACTGATGCTCTTTTTCTCCTCAAATTGCACATTTTGTGTTTTCCTTGCTCAGCTTGCTCCTTTTCATTATAAATCTGCATAGGAGTGAACTCTAATAGATACAAGGCAGTCAATACTAGGCTGTTTTGAGAATTCCTTTGCCAATTGACTTGTCATTTCAGCCTCATGCAAACATCTGTGCCAATGGCAAAGAACACCCACATTCTTCACCAAAATATCACAAGACCAATATCTAGGAAAAATACTAACATCCTTCCCCTCTGAACCCTGTTGAGTCAGGCCCCCACTTAGCACTACTGTCTCCCATGATCCTATTAGAATGGCCCAATATACCTCACTTAAAGCATTTAACTGGATTTCTAGTTCATATTCCCAAAGTTTGTATTACTATGACAAAAACATGGTGGGCCATATCAGAACAATACCCCAACCACTGATAGCCCTTTCTGTCTTAGTCAGGATTTCTATTGCTGTGAAGAGAACCCTTGACTACAATTCTCATAAAAAAATATTTTATTGAGACTGCCTTACAGTTTAAGAGGATTAGTCCATTATCTTTATTGCAGAAAATATGGCATTGTGCCAACAGATATGGATCCAGAAAGGCAGCTGAAAGTTCTACATCTTAAGCCACAGGCAACTGAAAGTGAGCTGAGTCCCGCAATTGGTATAGCTTGAGAATAGAAAACCTCAAACCTCAACTTCACACTGACACTCTTCCTCCAACAAGGCCACCCCTACTCCAACAATGCCACTCCCTATAGTCCAAACATTCAAATACATGCATCTCTGGAGAACATACATACCTATGCTAACCCACACAACAATCAAAGTAATTTCTTTGTGTCACTGAAGAAATTTGAAAATTACAATCCAGTAATATTCTTGGGAACATCACCTGCACATCATCCACATGTGCTCACAAACAACCTATTTTCAATTAATCAGTAGACACATAATAGAATTCTATATGCATGGAGAATATTGAAAATCTTACACTATTGTTTTTTCCTATACCTACAGGTTTCCAAGTATGTTTCACTTGGAAAATTGCTGTGAAATATATAACCTTTAAACCATGAATTTTAGTCCTTAAAGTGAAACAGTATGAATCACAAACAAAAGAAGAAAATGAGTGTGGTTTCAGTTTGTTTCTTTAATGGAAGCTGACATTTGTGCATGAAACTCATGGAGTTGGTGTTTAATAACAATATTCCAACAAACACCATCTGATATTTGTGAACATTGATATTGACTCATATCATAATCCATTCCAATGTTGATCAGAACAGTATCACAAACATGCTCTTTATACATGCTTTTGCTGCTTCATGTGATGATCATATACACAAGAAATTTGACATTTTAGGGTACAGACTATTCAACAGTAGACACATGAATAAATAACATCCATGGATGCTTTTCAAAGTTCTACATATCTGACATTTTTTTCTTGCTGAAATACCAGACATATTTCTAGGAAACTGATAAAAATGGACCTACCCTGCTGCATCTGTGAGGACAGGAAAATTACAAATGTCAACAAGATGCTTTATCCTATGACCATTTATATATAGTCTTGAAGACACCTTGAATGAAAATGACCAAGATATACCCCTACCACATCCAAGACAATTGACTATTTCAGGTTCTACCTTCATTAAGTGTATTGAAGTAGAAGAAATGTTAAAGAAAGGAAATAATGACCAATGACCACCACTGTATAAAACCATTCCATGCACAAATCTGTAAGGTCACTCTGCCCAATTATGGTAATGAATGCTTGCCTTCAAAGCCACAGTATTCTGCACATGAAGACATAGAAGGTACAGGTCATATCTAATGAACTCCAATATTCTCACTGGTAAATAGTCACTTAGTTTATTTGTTAAGAATTCAGCATGTAAGGACAATTAATTTTTATGATTTAAATGCATATATTGCAGGTACCAGTGACAATTGATGAGTCACTGATATCTTGTAAGTTTGACACCTTCCTTGATTTTTCTAACTGAATAATGTAAACACTGTCATGGCAAGACCATAGAAACACTGAAGCTAAACGACTCTTTAAATCCAATGTGTATACAGGAAGTTAATGAACTTGGATAGTGTAATACAAACACAGTCACCTCAGTCTGTGATCACAAAGCCATGAGAGATGTTCTCAAACACATTTACAGATTAGGTTCCCAACCTGATATTTTCATTTGTTGGTGTGTAACTGTATACATTTTGGTGAAAGCATTCAATTGAGGTGACTAAAGAGATGGCTCAGTATTAAAGAATGCTTACTGCTGTTGCTGACATCCTGGGTTTGGTCCCCAGCACCCACTTGGTAGCTCACAATTAACTACCATTCCATGTCAGTTGATACTGACACACTCTTATGGCCACTGTAGACAACAAATTACCATATTGCACACATATGCATACAGTTAAAACATTCACACACACAATATGAAAATAAAAAAATACATCTTTTTAGAAATAAGTTTCTACTTCAACATGAACATTCCCTCTACAGGAAAGTGCAAAGTGCAAATAAGACTTTCAAGATGTAATTAAATACATTAGCCTGAGTGTTAGACATAATGGAAAATTGCTCCAACTCTCAAGTTAATTTCTCAAGTATGAGATACACTAGGAGTTTATGATTCCACAGGAAATATGCATTGCTATTACTACAGAGATAAAGGCTATAATGGTCACTAATGAGGAATTACTTACACTTTTACTCTGTAACAAATCAAAGTGTTATACTAACATGTGAATAAGAAATAATTGCATGAGAAGAAAATTAAGTGACTAAAACAATTGACTTAAAATTCTGCATGTATTTGCTAATAATTTGTTGCTATTATTTTCAAGGCAGGGTGTTATTATATAGCTCTGGCTATCCTGGAACTCACTAGGTAGATCATGTTGCTCTCAAATTCATAACGACCTTGCTATGCATGCATTACAAATGAGATAAATTCATGCACCTCAACAACTAGATTATTTTATTATGGTTATATTGATTTATATATTATAATGAAATTCATGATGATTTAAAATTCAGAAAGTGTATGTTAGATTATAAAGAAAAATCAGAACAATGTGATTCCTTAAATATTGTCCAATGTGATATAGCACTAGTATGGATAAATAGTAGCCCAGTGGTAGAGCCCAGGACTGCAAAACACAAGGCCCTTTGTTTTATTAGCAACAACAATAAGCATTGAAGAAAGACATGGTATCAGGTTCTGCTTAACATTATTGGAAGACTAATACAGGGGAGATATCTGGAAATGTAAATAAGGGGTTAAAAACTGATTCAAGGAACAGAAAGAGAAGACACAAAAGAGTTCCATAACTTAGGTGTGACTGAGAAATACTGAAGGATTCCGAACTTTGTGCCAGTCCCTGTGGTTCTTAATGTAATTTAAGTTCCACACTGTGAGCGACTGTGGGTATAGCAGGATAATGCAGCCCATCTGTGAGGGTGCTGAAGGAGTATTGTAATAAGTCAATATGATAATTCATCCTACCCTCCATACTGTGTTGATTAGCTTGGAAATATTATGGTCCTGGTTGTCATTTCCCAATAGTTACACTCTACCTTCCATTCCATGTTACCTATCCAAGTTCAAGAGAAAGAGTTTTCAAACCAATTATTTTACCACTGGCCATTCAACACAAAGTCACTACTGCCTGTATAACCAGATGACAAATGTAGTGTCACATAAGAATACTTTTTTACTCTAGAAACATATTCATATTTGGAATATTCCCATATTTGGAATATAGATGCTCCTTATAGTCACATTTTATTGTCCACCATGGGAACAATATCATGATAAATTAACTCATAATAATAATACTTCAAATATAATCAACACTCATGGAAGGTAAGCAGATTTATCACTTTGATTTATGACAATAGTCCTTCAGCACCTTTGCAGATGGCTTGCATTATCCTACTCCACCCACAGTCACTCTTGGTGGGGACCTTACATTGCAGTAAGAACCAACAAGGAGGGGTACAAGGTTAGGAACACTTCTGTATTTCTCAGTCGCTTTTTAGTTAATGAATTAGGCCTGTGCCTTCTCTCTCTGTTCCACAGACCTGGTTCTAATGCAGAATCTCATTACCAGACAGGACACTTATGCAGGTCTTGCCCTTTTGCTGGATCTTCCACTCCACCTGAAATACGAAGTACTCACCAGGCTTCATCATCTGCAGGATGGTGGGGTAATTGCTGATCCTGACTCTTAAGAAGCAATTGCAAGAGCTTAAACCTGAGGGAGAGGTCTGTGACCTCACCTCCCTCCAGAACTGCAATTTTCATTTCATCTGCAGTGACAATGACAGTGTTGGCTTTGGGAGACAAAATAATTCATGAAACTTTTCCAGATGCTCATTAACAAAGACACTTATGAGTTCCTTATTATTATCTCTCCAGAGGCAAAGTGTTGTTAGGAGGCATTGAGTTTTCATAATCTCTCAAGGCTGAATAAGTCTCCTGCAATTGGCATTAAAAACTTTAAGGTCTATTTCAAAAAAAGTTAGTGAAGTTTCTCTGTCGCCTTGAATAGAGGTTTCACTGACTTCTTGAGCACAAATCAAAATGTTTAAAAAAAAAGATTTATAAAATTTATTACTTAAAATGTTTCTTTGAGTATTTTATAGATGTGTATATGTCTTAGGTCGGTGCACTCCCTTTGTCTCCTTTTCAGTTTACTTTTCATTTCCTCCACCAGCATTCTCTCCAAATCTCATGTCTTCAAAACAAACACTGAGTCTACTTACTGAATCTAGTGTGTGCCTAATTCAGGAACACATATGGAAGCTCTGTTAGCTTCTTAAAGTTTGAATACTCAAAGAAATCTGACACTTTGTCTCCCAGAAGCCATCTGTGGCCAATAGCTATTCAGCCAGGAGTGGGACTTCCTAACCCCCCTCATTAACAAAAGCTTTTAGGGTCCTGTCCCAAAAGCTTTCTCCTGGTGTCCAAGTAAGAATCTACAACCAGGTAGGGAACTCTACTTATCTGAGGTTATAAATAAATCTACACACTGTACTCTTTCAAACCATCCACTTTATTGTTCTAAGTAATCTTCTGGTCTCTCTGCTCATCTCTGTGTTCTACTGCTTCTTTAAATCAACATCTTTTCAGCTCTCATTCTTAGCTTCTATCTTGCCTGACTATCCTTACATTTCTAAAATGAGACTCCTTGCAATCCTGTGAAAAGTTTCAAAATCCTCAAGTTCATTGAACATTCCTGGAACAGATGATAAAGAGCAGAGCCATTACCGTGGTAACCCAAGGTTGCAAGGTCTGAGGAGAGAGGGAGGGGTGCAGTGCCCAGTGTGACAAACTCTGAGACATAGCTTTTTATCCTCAGACTTGGCAAGCAAAGAATTGGTTGGCTTTTTGTAGGATGTTTTGTGTTAGTATCCTTGGTAAGAAAACTGCAACTCTGACCTTGTGCATAGCTATAAAGTTTTAAACTTAGGATCTATATACAGAGGCCTTTAGTCTAGTTTGAACTTGATCTCAGGTAAAAAAAAATGAGCTAAATATGTGCAGTTGTTATTTGACTGAGGAGAGATTATTATTTTCTGTGTTAGTCTGAGCAGAAGGAATAAAGCATGTTTTAAGGGTCTACAGTCTTGTGGGGCAAAGGACCTGGCTATGAAGCATATCCTAGTATATTTTCTATATGCCAAAATTATACAGCTAAATGAAAAATCGTCTTCCTGACCAGTCACAGATATATTTGCCCATAAGACTACATATACACATTGTATGAAGATGCATGGTGATAGGAAGATATCATAGCCATAATTGTTTAAGAAGAAATCTACAACAAGAAACAGCCAATTCATTCAGAAGGCAATAGCTCCAACATGCTTTTTGTGATGGCTTAGTCCTCTTCCAGGACTCTTGAACACTAGTCAACACTGCTGTATACTCCATGGCCTTTTGCTCTCAATACTTCACTGTGCTGGGATTTTTCCTGGCTTGATTTTGTGCAGGTTTTGTACATACTGTCTTAACAAGTAAATACATAATGTGCAAATGTCCTGTTGAGTCTGAACAAAACCTGTTTCCTTGGAATCATCAGAAACCTCTGATTCTTAGATTCTTTCTGCATCTTCTTCCATGATGATCCCTGAGACTTTGGAGGAAAAGGTGTGACATAGATTCTCAATTTTAAGCTGAACCCCCTAGAATCTCTTATTCTCAGAACCTAGACTAATTTAATTGTGAGTCTATGTGATAATTACCATGGAGTGCAAAATGAAACTTCTCTGATGAGGGCTGAGAGTTCTGATAATCTCTTGGCATGACCATAAGAGTACAGGAAGCAGATTATTACTATAACCACTTATCAGAATAATACTACTATTTTTTGTGCAGGGTCCATGTAATCTCTAGCCACATGTTCTTATCTCTGATAGTAGTGCCAGGCATAGGTTCCATCTTGTGAACTTGCACTTCAAATCAATTATAAAGTAGTTGGGTACTCCCATGATGTTCATGACCCTATTTCAACAGGCTTGAAACAGTTCTCAGGGTTTACTCTTGGGTAAGATTTATGATTACTTCTATGTTGTGCTTCAGATCCTTCCTGGTTTCCTCCTGACCTCTGCCTCATTCTAGTGCCAATGGTTCACTATATTGAAGAAAACTGATTTGACCTCTCCTTGCAGCTATCAATCATAAATAGCTCCTTGTTTAGGAGTGGAAATTTAACAATATTTTTCATCAAAAGTACACTGAAAATGCAAGGAATAAGAGAGACATGAATAATGGAAGCAGGAAGAAGTAAGGACATGAAGAGAAGATTCCATTTAAGGTGGGGATGTATCAAGGATTACCTATGGGATATTGTGGAAGTAATTAGATTTCCACAAGAAGGGATGGATACAGTCCATTCCCCAAATATCAGCAAACACTCTTAAATTCCTGTTAAAATCTTTTCAAGTCTTAATTCTAACCGCAGCAATATAGTCAATTCATCCTACTCAGGTAAGTATCAAGGTGATAATTTTCCATATCTGGACATGAAAGTAATTCTTACCTGCATGCTGTGTGATGCCACAGTAGGAAGTTCTGAGCAGAAAGGCTGACTGGGTCTGTGCTGAGTTGAGATGAGCCTCTGGGCCCTGATCTACAGTTTTATTATTCCAAGGCCCCCTTTCTTCTACAGGTGTCATTTTCAGCTCAACTTTATATTCGCCCCATCTATTTAAGGGAATGAGAAAACTTTTAAGTGACTTTTCATCAATTACAAATCAATGCAAACCTGTCCCAATCATATAAGCAGAACCAATGAAGCAGTTAGGAGAAATTAGGAAGAAAACATCTCTGTGAGAACACAGTGACACCAGGAGGAATGCAGAGGGCACAAAGGACCAATGCTAAAAGAAATGAAGTTGATGAATATAGGACAAGTTGGGAGCCTTTGTCAAGACCCAACATCCTTGGAGATATTTTTAAACTCTGAAGAACAATGGATATAATAGGCATAAAGGATGGAGTTGAAGTGTTTATTCTTTGTCTACCCTTTGCCATGCCATAATTCCTAAAAAATAGATTCATTTTACTGGGCAGTCGGTCATTCATTCTTTTGAGTGATGGGGTACTCCATTCCATGCACGAAGTAATTTATATGGATAGAAAATGTTTACCCTCCTGTTTAGAGTTATTTGGCTCTGAATTTACTTTTCTTTTTTTTTAAAAAAAATCTATTTATTAGTTTGTTTTTATTTTTTCATACAAGATCATATGTGGCCAAGACTTCCCACAAATCTCTAAGCTTCATGCCTCCCTCTTCCAAGTGCTGGAGTCACAAGCATCTGCCACCACATTGGCTTATTCATGTTTTTCTTCTTGGTAATACCATGCATGGGGTTTTCTAATGCTTGTGTAGCTCTGCATCTGCATACAAAGGTGAGTGGTGAACCTTAGGAGTCATTCCTCAAGTGCCATCCACCCTGATGTTTGAAAAAAGGTCTCTTAATAAGACCTAGCACCTGTACAGTAGGCTAAAACAGGTACCCACGGAGCTCCGGAGATTCTCCTGTCCATGCCTGTCCAACACTAGAGTTAAAAATACATGCTACCTACCACTCCTACTTTTTAAAACATAGTTGCTAGGGACCCACTGTAAGGCCCTTACTTCTCTGCAGGAAGCACTTTAACAGGGTCGCCCCCACCAGTCCTTAACATCACTGTTCTCAACCACTGCAGAGAACACAATAATCTTTGATCTATGAATTTTGTGCCTGAAACTCTCTGTAGAGTTTACTGTTGACAGGGTCTGTGGAGGCAGAATGTGTATGTTCAAAATTTTCTTACTATTGGTCACCTGTGAAGAAGGACAATTTTGCTGGGTTCATTCTCCAGGTGGAATGTTGCTTTTTTCTTCTCTTCCTCTTTGTCTTCCTCATCCTCATCCTCATCATCATCATCATCATCTTCCTACCTAGTTGGTCCAGGCAGACCCTCCCATACACATTTCACAGAGTACACAGGGAGCTCACCCTGGCTTGTTTCTGATCTGAAGCACAGCATCCCATCTCTCATTGTCCAGCACGGCACTGGGGGCAGGTTTTTCAGAGATGGCCCTGCCACACTGAATATCACTTCCTTTCTGATTTGTCTAGCACCTTCATTGTGAAGGGTTCACAGTTTTGTTAAAAACCTTTCTCTGCATGCACTGACATACCTGTGTAAGAGTACACACAGTGATGGATTGCCATGTGTTGAGCCAACCTTGCATTCCTGAGAGGAGTTCCAAAGTATCTGGTCCTTCCAGGCAAATGTGGTTTCTTACAGCGTGAGGAGCTTTAGGTGTCTAAGGCCTACAGTTTTTCTTCAAACGTCTGCTGCTTCTTCTATTGTCAGAACGATACCAGCTTCACAGAATGTGGTGGTTAATACTGTCAGCTTCTGGGTACACCTGGAGAGACTGTCAAGGTTAGGCTAGCCTCTGGGAATGCCTGTGATCAGTCTCTTGATTATGTTAATTGGAACGGCAAGGTCCAGCCTGAATGTGGATGAACCTTTCATTGGTGACCCAGATAGAAGGGAGTGTGACAAAAGATTTGGTTTTGGTTTTGGTTTTGCCTGCTTGCTGATAATTGCACTGCAGCCACTGCTTCTGCAACCTTTTGATGACATCACAACAGCTTTCCTGACCTTCCAATGTTGACTGAAAAACAGTGGCTCTCCAGAATCCTCCAGGCCTCCAGCACCCAACTGGGACTGCGGAAGCATTCAGCCTTGTGCACTGAGCACTTAGATGTCCTCAGCCTCTCCAGTGTGAAGATGGCCTATGGTTGGACTACCCAGACCACAGTGTGTAAAACCAAATCGAACAAATACTATTTAATACATCTTTATGTTATTGGTTCTGTTCCTCTAGAGAACTGTGGCTGACACAGAGCAAGCTTTAGAAGTGGTTTTTCAACATGTCCATGTTCCCAAGGATTTGAGGACATTTGGTTCCAATTCTCTAAAGATTCACCAGAGAAATTATGACCTCGGACTTTCCTGTTAGGAGGCTTTGTGCTCATTAGTCCTAAGATGCTTCTTGTCATTCTTCAACTCAGATTGGTTGTTTGTGTCTTCCTGTGGATGTCAGTGTCCTTTTCAGACATCTCCAGACAGTTGTCTGCAGTGTTCTCTTGAACCCTCTTGATGTCTGTAAATTGGACAGACCTGCCCCTGTTCCTGATGTGATGGGCTGAGCCTTCTGCCTCTCCTCTCCTGCCTCATCCCTGGTTTCCATCATTTATCAACTTCATGTTAGCCAACTTCACTCTTTGTCTAGTTCCCTACTTTCACCCACACTCTTACTGCTTCTTTCTTCTGGTTAATTTGGGTGTGGTCTGCTCTTGTCTTCCTAGCATGGTCAGAAGCCTACCACTGTCTGGATAGCTCAATTACAGGTGACACATACACATAATAATAATGACTGTGTGTACCTGCCAACTTACAAAGCTGAAACTTTCACCTGTGGTTCTCCCATGTTAGCAGAGCCAGCTGCAGATCCTCAGTGCAGCTCTAGGCTGCAGGGAGACAATGATGCCAAGACACAGAGGAGGGGCCAGGCTGAAGGAAGGCTTCACACAACAGCTTTCTGCTGCTCCTCTGCCCACAACTCAGAGACATCAGGGGACCTTCTTGAAGCTGCACAGGTGCATTAAGAGTTTGCACATTTCCAAAATGCCAAATCTTGATTGTGTCCCCCAGTGTTCACACTGAAAACATAACCCCACACCTTGTGGTGAGCCGTGGAAGTTCTGTCATGAGAACTACATTCTCAACAGATTCATGCTGCAGGAAATGTTCTGGAAGAGGGACTTTACTCATGTTAGAACATAGATAGTACTCTTAGCTTCTGAGAGGCCTTGACTGATGCTGCACAGGCAATGCTGGGCTTGGCCTGCCAGGCCTTGTCCACACAAGCAGGCGAGCCTCCCGTGGTGCCTGCAATCTGCCCCTTTCAGCATGCACAGCTTGTTGTCTGCCAGGTGATCTTCTTCTGGGGCTGGCTGCTGTCCATGTCTAGGGTTCTCACAGGTTCCAGCGGCCCGCTGGCCTTCTTTGAGGAACTGTACATAACCAGGTAGCAGCAGAGCATGGCTCAGACCCTATGAGTGCCTCTAGAACCTTCAAGAACTGTATTGCAGAGGGCCAACTCTGCTGACGTCCCAGAAATCCCACAGGAAAGGTCCAGGTGCTGCATCAGCATCATGCTGAGTACAGCTATCTAGGCCTTCAGACAGCTTCCTCCATCTGCAGCCAAGGCCTCACTCTGCTGCTAATGGAGGAGCCTCTCAGGGAGGAGATCTGTGTCTATTGGGCAGTGTTGGGACAAAGACAGGGAGGGCACTTGGGAGGGAGGGGTTTGGGGCAGGGAGGTTAGCAGAAAGTTTTCAGCCCAGAGTCAGGCTACTCCATCCAACTAGCAGCCATTCAGTGCTGCGGGGCACCAGGGGCGCTGGTGCAGGGGATTTTCTCTGCGGCCCTAAGAATCAGCCAAGCCGCCACCCCAAAAGCCGCCCTGCCAGCAGGGCTCAGTCTGGCTGGGGATTGCACAAGGGCCCAGCAGGGCAGCTCTGGTGTTGGTCCCCTGTTGCCCTGCGCCAGAGGTCCATGTTGCCTTTTTCTGCTGCTCTGGGGCCGCAACCTTCTCAAACTCCTCCACCACCGCTGAGGCTCTTGATCCGGCAGGGGCTCCTCTTCCCCAACGCTGCCACCGCCATGCAAGACAACATCAGGGCTGGGGATGCTTACTGATGGCGGAGCTGCAGCACCCTAGCCACTGCAGGGGTCCGCAAGGCTGAGTCTTCCTCAGTCCAACTTGCAGGCCCCTGAGCCTCCAGGACGGTCCCCTCGTTCGGGGTGGTGCCGGCCTCCTCGCCCAGCCAGGAGAGACCACCTCCGCAACCACAGCTGGCACAAAGCCACCCCCGCTTTGAGTGGGAAGATGCCAAGGGTGGTGGTGCCAACAGGTGGGGCCAGATACTATGCAAACCTGCCACCCACGGGACGCCTGTCCTCTGGTGCTAGTGGCCGGCGCCCTTCACTAGGCTGGGCATCTTTGAGAGCTGCATCCAGAACCCAAGTGCAGCTTGGGTATCTGTCTGCACAGGCGGCCAGGCAGCACCTTCAGGAACTCTGGCTCACACTTGCTGCTGTCTGTGCAGCACCCACTCTGACTAGCTGCTGACGCACATTGGCCTGGATTTCCTTTCCAACTAACTATACTGCTCACATACATGCTTGTCTGTACAGACTGAAGACAGAATTATGCTTGTGGGTGTAGTTTTGAAATATAGTATATTTATTAATTCTTTGAGAATTTTATATATGCATAAACGCAGTTTGAACATGTTCATGCACTAAATCACCTCCACATTCCCAAGCTCTTGCAATGTAGTGTCCCATAGTTTTCATAAACTGCCAAGTTCAATTTCTGCTGTCCGTATACACATAGGTGTGCGAAGCCCATCCACTGGAGCTTGGTTGACCTACTGGAGCCTATACCTCTAACGAATATTGACCCTCCCTGTCTAGAATCCATGAACTGTTAATAGCTCCTGAGTCATGGCTGGTGTCTCATGAACTCCTCCCTCATGCTAGAATATTGAGAAGCCTGACTATGTACAGGTCTTATGAATGCATCCAAGTTATTGTGAGTTCATGAGTGCACTGCTCCTGTTATAGAGAACAGATACTGTTTTTCTCTGATCCTCCCTGATATCTGCCTCTTACAGTCTTTCCATCCCCTTTTTCCTGATGATATATGACCTTTGAGGTGAGGAAGACAATACAGATGTCCTACTTGTGACAGATCATTACAGAGTCACTTAATCTCTGCACTTCGGTCAGTGTGAAAACCACCCTTCCCAGCACAAAGAAACTTCTCTGATGAGTTTGGAATGTTGGAATAATCTAGAGGTAAAGATATATGGTTTTAGAGGTTTGTTTGACACTGTGTCCACTAAGCAAACTCAATCATGGATTCCTGGCCAGATATGCAGCACCAGGCTTCCTTTGGAGGAAGCCCTAAGTCCAACCAGAAAGTTGCTGGTTACCCCAATAATAATTCTGCCACCACTATACCAATGTCAGTGTCTTCCTCTGCCAATCATTACTGTAGTTCACAGTGTTCACAGCTGAGTAGGTCCACTGGTGACTTTCTTCCCCCAGCACTGTGTATGCATCTCAGGTGCTACGAAAGGCACCCAGCACAGGTGAAGCTGCTTGGTCAATATGAATATGATTTCTCATGTCACCTTCCCAAAGTGTGTGGTGTCTTCAGCAAGACTGTCTTGTCATCGAGTTCTGGTGGGTAACCAGGAGCAATGGCAATATATTTACAGTATTGGGGGTTCTCCTGGACACTCTGAACAACAAGGAAAGGGGAGTCATCTTACATATGGCTTTTAAGTTGGTAACCTATGGGTTTTAAAGCGAGCATCATCCTCTATATAGGGGAATATCTCCAATTGAACACACACACACACACACACACACACACACACACAACATGGCTTTCCCAAGCATCTTTAGTGTTACTTATCCTGTCCCACATCTCCTCTACCATCATACATTTCTGCACTTAATTTAAAGGCATGAAGTTTTCTGAATAGTTTAAAATATATCAGGAGCATAAATATTTAGGACTTTACACACAGACCCATAACCATATATATCCTTGTTGATTCTGTGTTGGGATTTTCATGTCAGTTGTGGTATACATGCATGTGTCTCCTCAGAGTTAAGTAAGCATTTTAAGGCTGAGCATCCTCTGACATTTTGACCATTGAAAATGTGGAATTTTATTAAATGCTACTGTGTCACTATTTTCTTTCTGTATAAGAATTTAAGGGGACACAATTCAAACTAACAATTAACATGCTTGGAGAAAGTCAGTGGACTTTAAGCCAGCACACACCTTTAATCTGGACACACACCTTCAATCTCAGCAAAGATGTGACAAAGGAAAGTGGATCTCTGTAAACTTGAGGCCAGCTTGGAAGACATAGCCAGTTCCAGCACAGCCAGGCTTAAATAGAGGAAAGTCTCTCACATGAAACAAACCAAACAAAACAAAAAGAATACTTGAAGTAGTTAGGCAGCCCTAGAACTCCATCAGTCAGAAGGTAGAATCCAAAGGATTTGAGTGCAAGGTCATTCTCAACTACTCAGTGAGTGTCTGAGCAGACAGGCTAAAAGATTCCCTTTTGCAAAATCAAGGAAACACCAAAAACTGAAAAGAAAAGGAGACAACATTTTTGGCATAACCAATTTAATTCTTTCCCTGACCATAGTCTTCACATCATGTCTATCAAATATGCTTTCCCAAAATATGATACATGCCTCTCTCCCTCCTGGTTTTTCTGTGTTGTGATTCAAACACCTTTACCCTGTATCTCATGTACCTGATAAGCACTGTATTACTGCAGTGCCACGCCTGCATGGCAATTGAGCCCAAAACCTGGTGAGGGAAGTTGGGATGAACACAGCACACACCAGTCAAGTTGCAAGCATCAGGACTCTGCTTTATTCTTTCTTCCCCATCTTATATACTCTTTCAGAAGGAAACAAACAAAATTGTTTATCAAGCACCCAGGGACAAGGAATGGTCAGCCTGCCCCAGGAAGCCACAGCTGCCAAACCACGAGATATACCAAACAGCAAAACATCCACAGAACAGCCTGACCTCAGCGCACTCAGAACAGGGGAGGTGGGGGCAATCTTAGAGGGGTCAGAGCCATTCTGATCCCAACACTGCAGCACTTAGAATCCAAAACTCTGGAAAACAGGAAAATCTTAACAACTTCAGAATCAGCCATGTGTGTGAAAACAGAAACAGAATTCATGGGAAGTAAATGCCAATTCCAAGGCCACTCTGCTGGGTACTCCTTCCACAGTGCTGTTTAGCAGAGCCAGTCCCTGTGTGCCTCTGAGCCTGGTCCTGCCCCTCCCGTGTTCCCTGCTGACAGGAGAGAATGGAAGGTTCTATTGCTGACAGAAAACAAGTGAGGGATATTCCTTCATGGTCCAAATGCAGCTGCAATCATGTTCCATCTGCCTTTTAAAATCCTGGGCTGGTGTCCTCACACATTGCCCAGACTCACGGCATAACAGAATCATCATGTTACCAGTGTTCAGCCTTCAACACTTGAGTATAACTGATAAATTCATCATGGTCCTAACTAATTGTGTGATTCTGAGCAGTAATAGCCACTCCTTCCTCTGACATTCATTAGCATAAGCAATGTAAACAAAAGTGTGTGTTTTCCTATCTGCTTTGTCTGGACTAGAAGTGAATTCACCCGCATCAACCCAGGCAAAAAAATAACTCATGGGTATGTACTCCATCTCTGCATTGTAGTTCATTCCAGACATAGTCAAATTGATGTAGTCAGCTACTTCTTGGGGCTGCCAGCTCACAAGTAATGACACAAGGACTTATTATTAACTGTGAAAGCAGGGCCTTATCTTAGGCGTGTCCTACTAGCTCTTATAACTAAAATTAACCTGATTTTATTAATCTGAGTTTAACCATGTGGCTTTTCACATTCTTTCATTCTACGTGTTCAACTCCCACCATGTCTGTCTGGCATTTCCTCCGCTACTAGATCCTCCTCCTCTCCCTTTCTCTATGCAGAAATCTTGTAAACACCTCCTGCCTGCCTATTGGTCTTTCACCTTTTTATTACACAAATCACTGCAGTATATCCTCACACAGTGTACAAATATCTTACAACAAGCTGAAAGCCAAGAAGAGCCTTCACAGTGATTTTCTTCCTCCAACATGCTGCATACATCTCAGGTGCTATGAAAGCCATCCAACAGGAATGAAACTGCTTGGTCAATACAAACTTGATTTCTTATGCCTGATGCCCAAAGTGTGTGGTATCTTCAGCAAGAGAGTCTTTTTTTTTCATCAAGTTCTGGTGGATAAACAAGAGCAATGGCAATAAATTTCTTTTTTCCCATTCTATGTTTTCAAAATGCTTCTTTTGTAGCTATATTTCCACAATTCCTCAGGAACAAAAGGCGAGATGATATATTTTTTCTCTAATTCTTGAATTACTAAAAATATTAAGGTATGAGATAATCCCAAGGTCATTGAAACATTGCAAAAGTTAATAAAGAGTTTTCCCATCCAACTTTACTCAGATTCCCATGCTAGATAAGACTGTTTTCAGGGTGTGAGGACATTCTGAGGACAGAATGCTTGCCTTTCCTGACAGTGCCCTTGGATCCAGACCGAACCCTGCTAAACCATATGCCACAAAGTGCTTACTGTACTTGTCCTACCAGAATCAACACCACAACATATAATCACAGTTAAATTGTCAAACCTAAGTATTCATATCTATGTAACAGCATTGTCTCTTCTCTTAGCCCCTTTCACAATTTCCCAATAATCACAATGGTACTGTTTGTGTCAGAAAAAGAAAGTAAACAGAAAAAAAAAACAAACCTTCTAGTGAAAAATCCAAGCCCAGATTAACTGTAGCGATTAACCTTCCTTCTTCAGAGAAGGTTCACATCTAATTGTATTTTATCAAAATAAGATACAGTGATAAGATTAGATAAACGACTGACCACAGAAACAACAAAATAAAAATAAAAATCTCAGATGTTCTACAATAGGAGGAACAAGTGATAATATCTGTAATATGCAGAGAAATATCGCAGATATTGCATTCCACAAGAAAATTAGAATCAAATCAGAAAAGATTTGAAACAATATTGAGCTTCATACCAACAAAAATAAGGAAAATTTTCCTTTTTGTGAAATGGGCAAATGGAAGGCAGTGTAAAAATGTGATATAAAATGAAATAACCATTAAAGTGTAGACACAGATCCTCTAAACAGATTCCACAAAGGCACTCAAGGTTTGGTGTATCACAGTTATTTAGAAAATAATATGTCAATGCCTCTTAACAATGGCACTAAAGTCAGAATTTGAAGGTCTCCTCATGAAGTTCCATCTGTTAAGTTGGTTCGTCTTGCTATGGAGATAATGGAGCTACTAGCCACTCAATGGGAAAGAATTGGGTTATTGGGGTGTGCATATTCTAAGGGACTGAAGAACCACAGATGAGGCCAATTTCTTCTTTACATGAAAAGAGAAATTTTTGCTAGGCTACAGTATTATAAATAAAGTATGTTAGTAATTTAACACCTCTGGAGAAAGGCAGAGGCCAAATGTGTTTGACAGGCACCCAGGCACTGGGACTGGGACCTGTCCTTAGTGCATGAGCTGGCTGTTTAGAACCTGGGGCTTATGCAGGAACACTTGGCTCAGCCCGGGAGGAGGGGACTGGACCTGCCTGGACTGAATCTACCAGGTTGAACTCAATCCCCAGGGGAGTCTTTGCCCTGGAGGAGATGGGAATGGGGGGTGGAATGAGAGGAAAGGGGGACAGTAGAATCCATGGCTGATACGTAAAATTAAATGAAATTATAAAAAAATTAAATTAAATAAGAATATATGCAAAGAACATAATTGTACATGATTTAAAGTATTCTGATGAACCTTCTAGAAAGTGGATCATACAGAATATGGCATGTAGGAAATGGAGTCATGAAGATACTCATGGGAATAAAATGAACCCATTGGGCCACAGGGCAGTGATGACAGTTTTTATTTATTTTTTATATTAAAGCTTATATTAATGCTGCATACTAAGGTTTTGAATTATGTGTCTACATATGAGTAACCAACAGCTTGGAGCAAAAAACAAAATCTTGCTCTCTGAGATCCAATGGAATTTGAACACATATTTGATACTTCATGTCTCTGAGAAATAACATTCTTTTTTTTTAGTTTTTTATTCATTTTACATACCAACAAGAGATCCCCCTGTCGTCCCTTCTCTAGCTCCCCACCCAGTCTCCCTTTCCAACCCACACCTCATCCTCTCCTCCAAAAGGGTAAGTTCTCCCATGTGGGGACCGCTAAGCCTGGTACATTCAGTTGAGGCAGCCCCTCCCCTCTGCATCAGGGTGAGCAAGGTGTCCAACCACAGGTAATGGGCTCCAGAAAGCCAGCTCATGCACACCAGGGATAGATCCTGATCACACTGCCTAGGGCCCCTCAGACAGACCCAGCTACACATCTTTCTCCCATTTGCAGAGGGTCTAGTCTTGTCCCATGCAGGTTCCATAGCTGTCAGTATAAAGTTTGTGAGTTACTATGATCTTGGTTCCCCATCATGATCTTGACCCCACCCCCTTGCTCATATAATCCATCTTCCCTCTCTTTGACTGGACTCCCAGAGCTCTGCCTGGTACTTGCTTGTGGATCTCTGCATCTGCTTCAATCAATTACTGGGTGAAGGCTCTATGATGACAGTTAGGGTATTCACCAATCTGATTAACAGGGTAGTCCCGGAATCCACAAGGAGAATTAACATTTTCTTAATGAATGTAGGATCAAGACTTCCTTCTGAGTCTCAGTTTGTTGAATCTGAGATGCTTCATGTTACAAAGAAGTCCTGCAATGATTTCCCTTGAAGAAATTTTGCATGCATGCCCTTTTAAAAGTTCTTAGGCTTAGAAGCACTTCTGAAAAAAATATTGTCAGATTAACATGAGTGTGCTTTATTACTCCTGAAAGGCCCTTTCTGAGCTATGCAAATTGTCCCCAGCTGTATTTCTTCACAGACATCACTGTTGGTTTGGTTAGACAGAATTAGGACTTGTCTCGTCACTAGCATTGTAATTTGGAAAATTCAGCTTCAACCTCTCAAGCAGTGAGTGGTTCTCCACCTTCTGAGTGCTACAGCCCTTTAACACAGTCCCTCATGTTGTGCTGACTCCATCCATAAAATTATTTTCATTGCTTCTTCATGACTGTCGGTTTGCTACTTTTATGAATAGCAATATATATTACTGATATTCAGGATATCTGGTATGTGACACCTGTGAAAGTGTCATTCGACCCCCAAAGGTGTTGAGAACCACAGGTTCAGAACCTTTGATCTTGACTGTTGGATTACACACATATGCCATAATAGGCAGCAAAACCTATATCCCTGTTTTTACTTTGTGTGTGTGTGTGTGTGTGTGTGTGTGTGTGTGTGTGTGTGTGTGTGTGTTTATTTCATTTTGTTGTCTTTGGAAAAGCTTTCATGTGTACAAGAGTGACTTTGAACATACTTTGTAACAAAGAATGACTGAACTTCTGATCTTCCTGCCCACACTTCCCAAGTGCTGTGACTGCACGAAAGTTCCATGCTTTCAGGAGATCTTGTTATCACCAGAATTCTGTCCTCTGACACTCGCATATAGAGGTCTCAACTGCCAACCTTAGGATAAAACATTGGAGATTTCCTTCTAGTACTTTCTGTAGGCCTGGATTTGAGAGTATATTTTGTTTAAATTTGAATTCATTATGAAATACCTTTTTTTCTCCATCTATGTTGGTTGAAAGTTTTGCAAGGTTTAGTAGTCTGGACTGACATCTGTTGTCTCTTAGAGTTTGCAACACACCTGTCCAGGCCCTCATGGAGTCTCCATTGAGATGACAAGTATAATTCTAATAGGTCAAATATGTGATTTGATATTTTTCTCTTGCAGTTTCTAGTATTTTTTCTTGTTTTATATTTTTAGTGTTTTGATTATTATGTGGCAAGGAATCTTTCTTTTCTGGGTCAATCTATTTGATGTTCTCTCTGTTCCTTGTACCTTTATGGCATGTCCTTTATTTTAGGAAAAGTTTCATCTCTGATTTTGTTTAAAATTCTTTCTAGACCTTTGATATGGGATTCTTCTCCTTCTTATATTCCTATTATTCTTAGGCTTGTTTTCATACATTGCCAGATTTTCTAAATATTTTGTGTCAGGAATTTTAGAGATTTAACATTTCCTTTGATGAAGTATGAAGTATCTATTTCTTCTATACTGTCTTCAGTGCATAAGATTTCCTATTCCATCTGTTTTTTGTTGGGGATATTTGCATCTATAGTTCTCATCTGCTTACCTAGACTTTACATTTCCAAAATTCCGACAGTTTATATTTTCTTTATTGCTTCTATTTCTTGAACTGTCTCATTGATTTCCTTCAAATATTTGGTTTTCTCCCTTGGCTTTCTTGACTTTTGTTAAAGGATTTATTGTTATCCTCTGATTGTTTATTGTCTTTTCCTGGATTTCTTTAGGGATTTATTAATTTCTTCTTAAGAACATCTATCATCTTCATAAAGTTGGTTTTATTGTTATTTTTCGGTGTTTCAGGTGTGTTGGAATAGGGAAAATAACTCTTTGTTTTTACTTTGTGTGTTTTTGTTTGTTTTATTTTTTGTTGTCTTTAGAAATGCCCTTAGGTAGGCCAGGGTGGTCTTCAACACACATTTTAGCAGAGAGTGGTTGAACTTCTGATCCTCCTGCTCACACTTCCCAGGTGCTGAGATAGTGGGAGTGTTTCATGCCATCAGGATATCTCATTGCTATCAGTGGAATGCTGTCCTCTGGTGTTCAGATGTACAGGACTTATCCATCTTTAGGCTATGACTTTATTTGGAAACATAAGGAACATTGTGATCTTATTCCAAAGGTCTGTAATCACCAAAAGGCTAGAATCTTGAAAAATTATAAAGACTGAAATGTCCTCAAAACTACAATCTATGAAACTTTATTGTTGAAATCTTGAAGCCTAAATTGCCCAACTTACAAAGTCTCACAAGGAAAGAAAGACTAGAGAACACACCACAATAAGCAGAGGGTTTGAAGGCAAATGCTGGGGGAGAAACCAGCCATAAGTACCCCAACGGTAAAAAACTTCAATGTGAAAATGTATAAATTCTGTTGGAATTTATGTCAGCTGAGGAAATTCTGGATTTTAACAATTGAAGCCTCCTGGTTTCCTACTCTAAGACTGAACCAGGGACATCAGGAGAAGGTCATAATTCATCTTCAACCTTTCTACATGGTGCTGGAACTCAGTTCAGCTTCCTCAGTGAAATCAACCACATAAAGGTGCCAACAACTCAATCACCCTGTACATGCTGGGTTCACCTATGCACAGTTTCTGTTTCTCAATATAGCTATTATCCTCTTTTCCTTTCTAGCCTACAGTTATTGCAGTTCATTCATGGAAAACACCTGCATTTTGTAATCTACTTATCATCCTGTCAAGGCAGCTTCCATATAACCACCTCTACTCCCTAATTTCTTGGTGTCCTGTGGGTAGAGCTCTGAAGAGTATAGTGTTACAACACTGGAATAAGTATAGGAGATGGCGGAACATGATGCACTTAACATGCAAGCCTAAGACATGAGTTTGAAACCATAGCAGGGTAGAAAAAAAGTCAGAAGAAATGGCAGGTTGCTGGCATGAATTGCTGTAGAGATGTGAGCTGGAGACCAGAGAATGTTTAAAATATGTACTACCGGATATACTGGTGTACAAAGCTCCTAATAAAAAGGAATCTATCTCAAACAAGGCAAAAATGAAGATCTGAAAACTAAGTCCTCTATTGTCTATTCAGGATATGGAACTAAGGCAAAAAAAAAGCATAAAAACTCAAAAAATCACAAACACATACCACAGAAAACATGCATAAGAGGCAATTGTATTACAGTTCCACTCATTTATTTAATATATATCAGGTAAAAACTATAAACTACCTTAAGATATTTAAAAAATGCTAGTGAGCATACAAATACTCAGCTTCTTTATCCACACGTGGCACTGGAATGTGACAACAAGCAGACAGAACAACCCAGAAGTTACATGTCAAATCTTCAATGGCTACTTGCTGTCTGGAAACTACATGTTTCTTCATGTGCACATGAGACCCTGAGCTGGAGCCTTGCTAGCCTCTGGTGAGGAAGTACACAGTTCAGTCTGTGGCAATTTCTCAGGTGACGGTGGTCTAAGGATGACTGGCAGAAGCTACAGTTACACAAGGAGCAGCTGTAGGGCTTCTCTCTTGTGTGAATCCTCTCAAGAATCTTCAGATTGGTTTGAGTGCCGAAAGACCTTTCACATGTACTACATTTGAAAGGCCTATTTTCCATGTGTATGACCTCATGTACTCTCAGGTGTTGAAAGACCCCCGGCTGAGATCTTTCTCCGGGAGAGACCCCAAACCCAAGGAACACACCGAAACCACAGATCAGATGCAAAAGCAAGAGGGTTTATTTAGACCAGGTACCTGGGGCGAAGTCTCTTGGAGGACTTGTGCCCTTTCCTAGGGCAAGGGGGACTTTTTATGGGATCCCAGGGGCAGAGGCGCGGTTACAGAAGCGAGAAGCATAGTTACAGGGTCCCTATTGGTTGTTTCAAAGAAGGCCAGGGTGAACTTGGGGTCGTATATGTGTGGCTGATTTGGCCTTGTCTAGGCCAGCTGCTTATTTCTCAAGGCCAGGGGGCCAGCCATAAAATATCTTGATTTGACTCAACTGTCTTTCTTCCAAGGCCGCCGACCACAGTTATCTCTCTCAAGGCTGGATGGCTGGCCATAGTAATCTCTGTCAAGGCCGGGTGGCTGGCTATGGCTGTGAACTCTTGTTTTTCTGATTCCTTTAGAATGGCGTTTCTTAGGCTAAGTTATGGGGGGGGGAGAATTTTATTGGCCCAAAGCCCCATGTCCTCATAATGGAGCGGGGGTCTTTTATTTCCCCATTTTTTTTGTACCAAATGGAATCTTTTATTTTAGGATGGAGAATAAGGGGTTAGCTCTATCTCTGACTGTCTGAGCCTCCGATATTGCTTGGTTAGGATCAAAGCCTGGGCAACAGAAACTTTATCCTTGATGAATTGCACCAATCTGTTGAGGATGTATGACCCAAACAATAAAATGAGCAGGAGGATGATTAGGGGGCCCATAATGATGGAGACAAGGGTCGTAAACCATGGTGACCTTTGGAACCATTTTTTTTTTTTTTTTGGTTTTTCGAGACAGGGTTTCTCTGCGTAGCTTTGCGCCTTTCCTGGAGCTCACTTGGTAGCCCAGGCTGGCCTCGAACTCACAGAGATCCGCCTGGCTCTGCCTCCCGAGTGCTGGGATTAAAGGCGTGCGCCACCAATGCCCGGCTGGAACCATTTTTTAAATTATCCTTGTTGAGCATGGCTACTTGGAGCTGTCTGAATTGGCCGGTCTCTATAAGGGCTGCAGTCCTGTATCTACCCCGGCAGTTATTTCGCCTATGGTAATTTTTTTTTCAGTAACAGGGCCAGCGTCAGGGAAATAGGCTCTCTGGTGATGCACCTCTTAATGTCAGGAGGACTATTAGGGGGATCAAGGGGACCCCCGGGTGAGTCTTATCTTTAGTGGGTTTGGAGAGCGTTGAACTAGATGTCTCGGTGCCCTCAGCTTCGTCGGGTTTCTTGGCAGCCTTTACATGCGACGCGTGGACCCAAGCCGCTATCCCGTCAACCTTGAGTGTGGTGGGAGTAGTTAACAGGATGGTGTATGGTCTTTTTTTTACCTCGGCTCTAGGTTTCTGGATTGATGGCGTCGGACCCAGACAGAGTCCCCAATCTTGAATGGGTGAGGCACCACCGGGCGGTTCAGTTGCTCCCGGCAGGCAGGGGTTTTTATACCGTCTTTTGCATCAATTGGAGGGCTAGTGGCAAAAGAGGAGATATCAGAGTAAAGGAAATTTACAATTGGTGGGGGAGCCCCATATATGGTCTCAAACGGGGTTAGGCCATGAGGCCCAGGAGTATTCTGGGCTCGGTAAAGGGCTAGGGGGAGTAGGAGCACCCAATCTCTAGTGCCAGTTGCAAGCGTTAATTTGGTTAAAGTCTCTTTAATGGTTTTATTTGTACGTTTTACCTGTCCTGAGCTCTGGGGGCAGTATGTACAATGAAGTTTCCAATCGATCCCCAGTAGCCTGGCCACCTTCTGACTTACCTGGGAGACGAAGGTGGGCCCATTGTCTGACCCCAATATCTGGGGTATTTTATACCTGGGAAAGATGTCATCCAGGAGTTTTTTGGTTACCACGTTAGCGGTCTTTTTTTTTTGGTAGGCAAGGCCTCTGTCCATCTATGATGTAAGCTTGTCGCTCGGGGCTTTATTTTACCCCCATTTTTTTTGTTAGTTCCTGGTCCTTCGGGCTTTCATCATCCGGAGGGCCTGGATCAGCGCGATCAGCTCTGTCTTTTGGGCCGATGTTCCAGGTGGCAGTGGTGAGATCCAAACTATCTCCGATTTGGTGGTGACGGCTGCTCCGGCCCTCCGTTCTCCTTCTTGGAGGAAGCTGCTCCCATCCGTGAACCAGGCAGCAGGGTTGCGGGGTTGAGGGAGACAACTGGTCTGAACACCACTCGATCTGGGGGCTGCTGGACCAGAGCTTCCACCGCATGGGAGGATAACACAGTTAATGGCTGTCCCAAAGTTAGTTTCCCTGCATCCTTGAGCAAAACAGCAATGGCGGCTACCACGCGCAGACAGGGGGGCGGGCCATCCTGCAGCTACCGGGCTTTTATGGCCCCAGTTTTTGTATTAACATTTTTTTTTTGTAAAGCCTGAGTTCTCGTCCACGAACAGTTTAAAGGGCTAGAACTTGTAGGGGGGTCCCTTTGGGTCCTGTCTAGATGCCAGCTGAACCTTTTTTTCGGTGGTCCTTTGATACCTCCTGTTACCCGTGGCCCCCTGGACCAAAGCTGTGCGGTCACTGAGAGAGCCTCCGGTATGGGTCAGGACTGAATGTTGAGCCCCAGTGTCCACTAGGAAGGTCACTGGCTGCCCCCCAATCTTGAGAGTTATCTTAGGCTGGGGGGGTGCTCCTGGCCTTGACCTCCCCAATCTTCCAGATTGAGGACCCTTGGCTTAGGTCTCTGAGACCCTTGAGGCTTTTTTTGATCAGTCACGAGCCCAATGTCCTCTCTGTTTACAGTAAGCACACTGGTCTTTGTTAAGCAGTGTCTTTTTTTTTTTTTTTTTTGATCTCTCGTCTTAACTTCTTTTCTGACCTGTCCCTGAGACATTATAGTGGCCAGGACCTTTTTTTGTTTGTTTGTTTTTTGTTTTTTTTTCTGTGTCTCTTTAAGTCTTTTTAAAAACGCGCTGCCGGCGTCTCTTGTTGGTAACCTGAGCTGAATCGGTAGGGGGTCTAGAGCCCCTTGGAGACCCGATAAGAGCAACTGGCGATAGAGACGTAGGTGTTCCCTACCTTCGGGGTCGCGGAGTCCCAGTTCGGGCGGGTGAGGGGAAAGGCTGCATTAGGCAATTGGGTGGGTTTTTTTTATCATCTCCTGGAACCTGCTTCCGAGCCTCCAGGAAGGCTCGCTGTCTTTGGCTGGTTTGTCACGCCTTTTTAGTAGGCGACCGGCGCCTCATCCTCCCGCTCCCGCTGTAGAAGTTGTTCGGAGGCGCGGCGGGGGGCTGCCGGTCCCTCCGGCGCTGTCGGGGGGGCTGTAACACTCGGGGCGGGGTGACTCGGCGTCCACGGGTGACGCCGCCCCCGAGTCACCTTTCCCACACCGGGCCGGAGCCGGTCGCGGCACATCGCTGCAGTGGAAATGCGCTCCGCGGCGGCTGGTCGCCGGCCCCGCCCCTGGCCCCGCCTGCGCCGCCGCGGGCCTTAGCGATCAGATTCCCCTGGTCCGCACCAGTTCTAAGTCGGCTGTTAGGCGCCGGCCGAGACGAGGCGCCTCGCGGAAAACCGCGGCCCGGCGGGGCGGACTCCTCCGCCCACGCGGGAGACACGGACAGCCGGGGAGAGCGGGGAGCGAGGGGAGCCCCCCCCAGCGCCGCCCCGGACCCCCGCCACCGCGCCGCGGCCGCGCGGACAGGAGGAGGTGCGGGGAGCACCAGCGCCCGCCGCCGCCGCCACCGCCGCTGACGGCCTGCGGGGACTGGGCAGGGGGCATCCCGGCGCCCTAGCTTCCCGGCGGCCCCGCCTGCGCGCCGGCGCCATAACCTGCGGCCGCCTGCGCGCCCGCCTGCGCGTTTCCACATCCCACGCTCGCCTGCGCACCCGCCTGCGCGTTCCCATCTCCCGCACCCGCCTGCAAGCCTGCCCGCGCGCCCGCCTGCACCAGAGCGGCGGCCCGCGGGGAGAGGAAAAGACTTGCTGGTGTGGGGTTAGGGAGGAACAGGGAGTGGGAGGGATCCGCCGATCTGGCTTCCTCGGCCCCGGGATTCGGCGAGCGCTGCTGCTGCCGGGGGGCTGAGGGGAAGAGAAACGGCTTAACCCATGGGGGAGGTTCTGTTGTCAGGAGTCTCCACATGGCAATGTATGGGACCTGGTCCGGGTGGCCATGGGGACTGGAAGCAAAAACTTTTCCCTCCACCTGTGAAATAAGACTGAGGTTAAAGGTTCCCTGACGAGGCCATCCTACATCCATTCTAACCCAATCGGCCTCGCAAAGAGTGATTTATTTTTTTTTCTTAATTACGACTCCTTCGTTGTTGGCTCGTGTCTTTACGTCTGACCAGTGTTTAAGCGTGAGGCTCAAGGGGGTGGTGACAGTCTGTCCCATGGCTGTTTCTAGGAGGAGAACGGTTAAACAGAAAACAAGGAACGACAGACCAATACAAATAAGACTAACACGCGCTGCGCGGCTTCGGTTCCAAACCGAAAGCAAAACTTCAGAAGGAGACTGCGAGGGTCCAGCCCCCTCTTCTCCAACCAACACAACGTATCCCTCGGATACGTGAGTGGCCCCAAAAAACCGTGCCCCAGAGGGGACTTCAGACCGTGCCCCAGAGGGCACTTCAGACCGAGCCCCAGAGGGCACTTCAGAAGAACCGTGGAACGTCTTCCAGGTTCCCAGTGGCGAAGTCCGGGCCCGTCGGCCCCCCCTTTCAGATCCACTGACAGACAGATTATCAGACGCAGGCGCGGAGACAAACAAACAACATTCAACACTCAGACAAACAGACAACACTCAGACAGGACAGGGATGACATAAACCAAGGCCGGCCGGCTTACCTCCTGATGGTGGGTCGGTGGTCCCAGGGAGGGGTCTCAATCCCCGTATGGGCCACCAAATGAAAGACCCCCGGCTGAGATCTTTCTCCAGGAAAGACCCCAAACCCAAGGAACACACCGAAACCACAGATCAGATGCAAAAGCAAGAGGGTTTATTTAGACCAGGTACCTGGGGCGAAGTCTCTTGGAGGACTTGTGCCCTTTCCTAGGGCAAGGGGGACTTTTTATGGGATCCCAGGGGCAGAGGCGCGGTTACAGAAGCGAGAAGCATAGTTACAGGGTCCCTATTGGTTGTTTCAAAGAAGGCCAGGGTGAACTTGGGGTCGTATGTGTGTGGCTGATTTGGCCTTGTCCAGGCCAGCTGCTTATTTCTCAAGGCCAGGGGGCCAGCCATAAAATATCCTGATTTGACTCAACTGTCTTTCTCCCAAGGCCGCCGACCACAGTTATCTCTCTCAAGGCTGGATGGCTGGCCATAGTAATCTCTGTCAAGGCCGGGTGGCTGGCTATGGCTGTGAACTCCTGTTTTTCTGATTCCTTCAGAATGGCGTTTCTTAGGCTAAGTTATAGGGGGGGGAGCATTTCATTGGCCCAAAGCCCCATGTCCTCATAATGGAGCGGGGGTCTTTCAGTGTGAGCGTCTATAAAAGCCTTTACCACACTCTGTACAGAAAAATGATTTCTCCTTCTTGGTATTCTCTGTTCTGAAAGCTCACTGGGATATTAGAAGGTTCTGGGACATTCCTCACATTTGTATGTATTTGGTTTTCTAGGGAGTTTCCTTTTTTGGTGACCCACAAATGTGGAGCTTGCATCATGACTCTGGCAGTCTTCAGTCTGCTCTGGCTTGGAGATAATCTCTGGTTGTCCCTCTATATGAACACCTTCAGAAGAAGAAGCAACCTTCTTTCTGGTACCTGAAGGAGACTTGACTTGTAATTTTGTAATTCTGAGGGTTTCCATCAGAAACACTTCTGTCTTTAGGCTCAAGAAAGTGACCTTTTTGGATAGTGGGAAGGGAGTCCATCTCATTTCCAGGACTACTAACATCATCATTTACTTCACTAGTGTTCCTGGGAATGTTTTGGCCATCTTCACTGTGTCCATGTCCTTTAGAAATAAGACAGTCTATGAAATTGTGCCCACATGGGATCCCTATACAGCATGCCTCCTCTGTGCAGCTTCCTGACACTCACTTCTTGCCAATATCATGTCTTGGGAGATTGGCAAGGGTGTCATTGCATTCTCTTGTGTTGAAGTTCTTGCTGATTGTTGGTCTTTCAGAAGGCTGAGGGCTTCTTAAGGACATGTTCTCAGGAAAAAAAGGGCTTCCTCCCCCTGCATTGAGATGTGAAGCTATAAACAAAGCCCGATAAGCATTGTCAATAAGTCTGTGGAACTGTGGATGATTGAAAACCTGTTCTCCAACTGATTGCATGGCATCACTGCCATCTCTAATGATGTTATTCTGTTATTCACAAGTTTTGTTCCCTAAAGTCAATATTCACTATGTATTTGTTTGAGTTTGGTCACTGTTCCCAGGAAAATGGTAAGGTTTCTGCAATGTGCAGTCACAACATTTTCTTCAACTGGTTAATGCATTGAATTAGTAAAGATGAGGTTGGTCCAAACTGGAAAATAGAGACTTTCCCCTTCAAAAATGGCTTCTCACTATCCCAAGGATTGTCCCCTATCCCTCCCAAGCTATTGCAACTATAACAAAATTGCTGTATTAGTGAAATACAGCAAGGTTTGATAGGTGAAATTAACAAGAGATTAGGACAATGACATCTTGAAACGTCTGAATGAAGTGTGAAAAAATTCACCAACTTGGCCTGTCAGTGATTGAGCATTATGCAAACCTAGACAATGAAAGAAGATCGAATATAATTATACCTATATTAAGATTTTTTGGTTTTGAAAATTTGTATTGCAGCACCATTAATTCATCAAGACATATGTTATGGGTGTGTCAGTGTTGAATATGCATTTGATATTTCAACATCAGAAATCAGTCTCTACCATCCTGCCACTTAAGTTTTATAGACAGAGGATCTTAATGATTAGTAGCAGACAATTTGGACAAATATTAAGTGAATTAAATCCCCAGTTTCTACCTCCCAGTTCCTGGAATCACAGGCTAGTTCTGAGAATCAGAATCTTAAATGTATGCTGAGATTCCAACTCAGCACTCCTGATTAGAATGTAACCAGCTCCCTAAATGAGCCATCTTCAAAGCCCAAGGTATCTTTTCTAAACTGATAAAGGGTTTGCTTAGATGTCTTATCCCAATGTCTCTGACACCATGTAAATAATTTAATTATAATTACATCCATCCAACAATCCATGGGCTCTTTTCTGTTTCATTCATAGTAATTAAGAACAGTAGACAGTCTCATTTGGAAATATGTCAGGGGCTCACAGTGGTACAGTCTTATCAATTAAAAAATACGACTTTCTACTGTTCCTCAAATATAAATGACTGTCTTGATTCCTGACTAAACCATTTCTCAACCAAGGTACTCACCATGACAGGAGGCTTCAAGCACTCATCAGTCAGACCCTCCATGAATCTCCCCATGTTTCTACCACTTGATTCCCACTTCTCTTTTAAGGCAAATTGTCCTTGCATTTACCAGTGATGAGAAACTGCTTCAAGACTAGCTGAGAAATCATCTGCTCCTTGCTCTGCTTTTCTGGCTGCAACCAGGAGGTAAACATCTCCCAGAGTGCTTGCAACTGTTGCTTTGCACAGGAACCATTGTCATTTTGGGTAAAGTTGAGCTGAGCAATTGAGGAGTTAGAGACACCTTCTTCCCACTGCAGAGGAGAAACCTGGGTTGGAATAAACTCCATACAGTCTAATAAAGGGTCATCTTTTGGTAAGTGGGGTTTAAAGGAGTCTCTGAACTGTGAAGCCATTCTGTTGAGATTCCTCAACAATTC
Organism: Peromyscus maniculatus bairdii; assembly: GCF_049852395.1. NCBI lineage: Eukaryota > Metazoa > Chordata > Mammalia > Rodentia > Cricetidae > Peromyscus > Peromyscus maniculatus. Next base: position 18,893,718 of record NC_134852.1, read on the forward strand.
AACTTTTTCAGTCAAGTATGTGTCTTGTGACTTGAAGATCTGTTTAAGCAACTTGTGGATGTGTTAATGCTATAAGTGAAAAATAAAAGGACACATAATTAAGTCAAACATTAAATAAGAGTCTTGTCACTGAGGTTTCCATTATTTCTTAAGAGTAAATACTTCATTGAATTCCCACACAAATTCTTCAATCGACCACAAAAAAGAGAAGATGTGAGTATAACAGTACTTGACTCAGCAGGGAGAAAAATCCTTGGTTGAGGATGGCAAGACCTGCAATAGTAAAACAGCAAGGTATGCAGTAGCACAGGGGTATCTGTTCACCCTTGTAAAATGTAGAGTTATTGTTGCTCAACCTCAAATGTTTAGTTTCACCCTTGTCTCCCATTCTAAAATGCCACAGAGCAACACTTTCACACAAAACAATAAAAGCCAATGACCAGCAACCTTCAATTTACAGACCACAAACAACATGTTCATAAAAAAAGAAGCACATGTCTATTCTTGGGTAGCCCTCAGAATTTTAAATGTAACACCCTTAAAGAGCAAGTTTGTCCAAGCCAGAGAATGGTGCCAATTGCCTTTATCCCCATCACTTAGGAGGCAGAGGAAGACAGATCTCTGTTAGGCAGGCAGATCTCTCTGAATTCAAGGCCAACCTGGTCACACAGTGAGTTGCAGGACAGCCAGAATTGTTTCATATAAAAACCCCGTTTTCTAAAAAAGAAAAAAGGAAAAGAAAGGTTGTCCGAAAGATTACACTACACCTGTAAGATATTCCGATAATTATGATGCAGAATTTCCCACAACCCACAAGTAATCACACATGTATGTACACACACACACACACACACACACACACACACACACACACACACACACTATACTCAATGTAACAAAGAAGGATAATATTTCTCCAAACTTAACTCTTTCTTGGGTGAATCTCAAGGATGATTCCAGGAAGCAGGGGGAGGTAGAATGTGTTTCCAGTCCTCTGCTCTGCTTAATCTGAAGTTCTTTTTAAGTTGACTCCTTTTATAGTGCCTGGCATCAGTGAGTAAATCTGTTTGCTAACAAAGATGAGAATAAGATTGGCTCAGACCTCCTATGCCTGGGTGTGATAGCCAATAATTTCTTCCTATTGCTCTTGCAGTAGAGCAGGAGGGTCTCCAGGCCCAGGAAGTAGCCTAGTAGCCTAGGAAGACCAAGGTCAGCCTGGCCTATGGGAAGATGGTGCCTAATTAGAACAGCAAAATCAAGTAAGCAAACAGAACAGGGAAACACAGTTTTCCCTCTGGTTGAATCAGAGATGGAATCCTACCTCAGCCCCAACTCTGCACCACTATGCAATGCTTGAGGCTTTCATGGATGGAGAACACATCCTAAGCAAGCATAGTCAGTCACTGTAGTGAAAGGGGACAATACCACACTGAAAGGGAATATCAAGATTGGCAATTTAGTCCCATGATTGCTGACATACATATGTCTCATTCTAAACTTGTTAAAATGTTCTGATATCCAGAAAGTTTGGGATCCCAAATATTGCAGTAAACAAGGTTAAACCCTTGGCAGTGAAATGAGACAGAGAGAAAGAGAAGGGCACAGGATGTGTCTGAAGCAGAGCATAGAAAAGACAGGCTTTCCTGGACTCATCACTGTGGGTAAAGCAAAGATGTTTTAATTTTCAAATACATGATATTTGATAGATAGGATGTGAGGAGCATACTCTGGGGTAGAATTAAAATGTATATCCAAAATGGGACAATTTTTTTATGTATTTTCTTTTTTTCCCTTGTATTTACTTTTCTTTTCCTCTTTTTTTTTCGGTGTTGAAGAGTCTTAAGAGTAAAAACCCAGAGTCAGATATTGATGGTGAAAGCTGAAAGATCAGAGAAGCAGAGCAGCCAGCCACTTCTTACCATTGTGAAATCTCACACTGAATGTGTGGGGATTCCATGTCTATGAATCCTTAGACTGAATGGGCACTGAGATCCTATCTCCACCTGCTTTATAAGCCTGTCTGCACCTCCCTAGTGCTTCGAATAAAGGCTTGTGCTTCCACCACCTGGCTCTGTTTCTCCTTTGGACTGGGTCAATCTCCAGTAGCCCAGGGTGGCCTTGAACTCCTGATCTTCCTGCTTCCTCTTCCCAAGTGCAGGGATTAAAGCTGTGTGCCACCACTGTCAGGCCTCTATGGTTTACTATTGGCTATTTCTGTCATCTGGTCTCCAGGCAAACTTTATTTGTCAGAACACAAACAAAGTATCATATAACAGGTGTGACTGGTTTGGCAAATGGGTGACTTGTAGGCTAGTCTGCTCCCAAATTTTTTAGATGGTTGAGAATGACCTTGAACTACAATCTTATGTCTTCAAACAACTCAGGTCTGGGGTTCCAGAGTTGCCTCACTGTTTCAAGGATCCTTTTTTGTTGTTTGTCTGGCTTTTTTATTGTGTTGTTGTTGTTGTTGCTGCTGCTGCTGCTGTTCTGCTTTTTGAAATATTGTCTCCCTTTGTGACTCCGGCTATATGGGAACTAATATGTAGACCACATTGACCTCAAATTCACATACATTTGCCTCTGACTCCTAAGTGCTGGAATTAAATGTGTGTGTCATTATCAATGGCTTTCTCCAAGCATGCAAATTGTTAAGTTCAATTGTATCACCTGACATTCACAGATTGAGGTCTTATTACCTAGGACTTTGGTCTTGTAGCAGAATGTGATTAACATCCACACAAAAGGCAAAACTCAAAATGCCATCTTCCAAGACAAGGCTGAATACTCAATGACTAAAATTTATATAGTCTAAAGTCTTCTAAAACCACAACACAAAAGTTTTGAATGTTAAATCCTCAAGTTGCAATTCTCCTGGGAGAATTAAACTGTCATGTGACTGGGAAACAATTCCAAATTCTGAAAAGATTAGCCAAAAGGTATGTCAATGATTAAATGTCCAGTATAAAAATTTTGTTTCTGTGCGTTGATATTCATTCCTGTTTATGATAATCTGAAAATTTAATTAATTAAAGTAATGTTGGTCAGAAGAAGTATTCCTATGAAAACATTTATTTTCATGGGAATAACAAACATGCCACTGTGTGTCACTATTTACTTCCTTCATGAAAATTGCAGGGGATACATTTCAACCTAACAATTAGAATGCTTGCTGAAAGGTAGTGGCCTTTAATCCCTTCACACACCTTTAATTCCAACACTAAGTAAACACAGGTAGGTGGATATCAGAGTTGAGACCAGCCTGGACTATAGAGTCAGTTCCAGTGTAGCCAGGGATACAGAGACAGAAAGTCTCTCAAAACAACACTAAAGGGAAAAAAAAGAATGCTTGAAGGTGGGAGGCAATCTTGAACCCCAGAAATGAGGAGTAGAAGCCATAGAACTAGAATGCAAAGTCATCCACAAATACTTGTCAGTTTGAAAGAAAACTAGGCTGCAAGAAAACATTGTGTAACAACAAAGAGAAAGATTAAACACTATTCAGGAAGGAAACAATGTAAAGAAGGAAAAAGAAGAGAGAACGAAAACCACCTTGTTCTTTTTGGCCACACAATTTTAATTCCTCCCCAGATCACAGCATTCACATTATGTGTATCAAACATCATGTTTTACCAAATGAAAACACTTGCCACTCTCTCTGCCAACAGAGATGAGCCTGCTTTAGTCTCCGCTTTTTTTATGTTGTACTCCAGAGCCCTCCTGGGTCCTTCCTGCCCTCTCTCTCATTCCAATGCCCATGGTTCACTATATTGAAGAAAATTGACTTGACCTCTCTGAGCAGCTATCAGTCATAAATAGCTGCCTGTTTAGGGGTGGAAATTTAACATGTTTTTAATCAAAAGTACATTGAAAATGCAAGGAAGAAGGAAGACATGAATAAATGATGAAGGGCAGAATGAAGAAATGAAGAGAAGAGTTCTACTTTAGTGAGAGAAGGAATCAAGGATAACTTTTGGAATCATGTGGACATAATCCGATTTTCTCAGAAAGTGGTTTTCACAGGTTATTCTGCACCTAGCAGTAAACACCCTCCTATCCCTCTTAAAATCTTTTCAAGTCTCAATCCCAACATGGTCATTTGTCTGTACCCATTTAAGTCTCAATTTATAATTATCCATCTCTTGATAAGAAAATAATTCTCACGTGCATGCTGTGTGGTGCCACAGCAGCAAGTGCTGAGCTAAATAAACGGCTGTCTGTCCTGTTTTGAGATGAGACTCTGGGCCCTGAGTTATGTTTATTGTTCCCAGGTCCCCTTTTCTACTACAGGAGTCATTTTCAGCTCTATTCCAGATCCACAACACCATCTAAGTGGCTGAGAAAACTTGCAAATGACTTTCCACTAATTACATGTCAGTGTAAAGGTGTCCAAGTCACAGGAGCAAATCCAATGAAGCAATTACAGGGAGTAGAAAGAAAACATCTCTGTGAGCCCACAGTGTCTCAAGGAAGGATGCAGAAGGCACAAGGAACCAATATCAAGAATATGAAGTTGATGAATATAGGACAAGTTGAGAGCCCTTTCCAATGCCCAGACATCCATAGAGATATTTTTAAACTCCAAAGAGCAATGGAGTAATAGGCAGGAAAGAAGGAGATGCAATAAATAGTCTTTGTTGCCCTCTCTTCAAGCCACATTATCTAAAATATAGATTAATTTCACTGTGCAATAGTTATACATTCTTTTTCAACTATAATATACTCTATTCCATTCATAATGTAATTTATATGGGTAGCTAGTTTATGGGCTGTTATTTAGGATTATTTTACTCTGAGTTTCCTTTTCAACAAATTGTAGTGCACACATGCATGTTTGCTTATACAAATTGAAAACAGAATTATGATTATTGCTGTAGCTTTGAAATACATTATTTTTATGATTTAAGAATTTCAAAAATGAATACAATGCACTTTAATCATATTCACCATTTTACTTGTCCTCCTAAGTGCACTAAATCTACCACACCCCCCAAAACTCCCAACTTCATGTCCACTACTTTTGATAGCCCACCTAGTCCAATTTCTGCTGTCAATATTCACATAGGTATGGGGGGACAGCCACTGGAGCTTGGCTGACTGCTGTGGATGATTGATTGATAAATAAAACACTGATTGGCCAGTAACCAGGCAGTAAGTATAGGCAGGACTAACAGAGAGGAGAATTGAGAGAACAGGAAGATGGGGAGGAGAAGACACCAGCCTGCTATCCAGGGAGCATCATGTAAAGGCAGCAGGTAAAGCCACAGAACACATGATGACATATAGATTAACAGAAATGGGCTGAGTATAAGAGTAAGAGCTAGACAATGGTAGGCCTGAGCAGTTTAAATAATATAAGCATCTGTATGTTTATTTTATAAGTGGGCTACAGGACTACCAGGGCTTGGTGGGATCTGGAGAGAAAAACTCTAGCTACAAATGGCACCCAGTGGGTTGGCAGGATTTTCCACCTAAAACCTGAGAAAAAAAAGATTCTAAAACAGAGCTAAAAACAGCTTCCTAGTTGTCTCTCTCAAGTTGGCGGGTTCCTGCCATGTGCATTTGACCATCAGTATGGTAGGAATGAGGCGTCTACAAGTGGCACATTATGCTGCATGATAGATTTAGTCTTTGCTAGTACAAAAAAAAGAGGTTTCTGGGCTACACACTGCTTTGATAGAAGCATAAAACCACTGTTTCTAAGAGTTGATGGCTCCCAGAGCTGGTGGTAAACGTACCACCGCCATGTTGGGAAGCTGAGGTGAGCAGAGCCACCAGCCAAAGCTGCTATTATAGCCCTAGTAATGCTGCAGTTTAAACCAATAGATTCACAATAAGACAGCTTCAGATAGAACAAGACTTTAAATGCTTTACAATGTATATAAAAATGTACATAGGCTTGGAAGAGAGAAATAAAAGAAATATATACAGTGACATAAAGAAATAGATAATTTTTAAAAATAAAGTCTTTAAAGAGACAGTAAAGGTAGTATAAATAAGTAAATAAGTAAAATAAGCCATGTAAAGATGGATATTATACAGAGAATCTGGTTTGTGTTGTCTTTGGGATTTTTAACTGCAAAAAAAAATTGATCGTAAAAGCTGTTAAGTTAAACAAATATGTATATTTTAAAGGTAACTTGACTTCAAAATTTGAATGTAAGGATATGTTGCTTTGGAAAAGAGGCTCTGCTTTTGTTTCCACAGAAAGCCAGAGGCTACGGGTTTGTTCCAGACTAAGATACATCAGGTTTGACCAGCCTAGACCCCCCCCCCCCGGAAAGGTCTCCGGTGACACCATGGCCCAGATGATCCAACATCCAGAACGGTTTCAAGACAACTGGCTCAGATGTATCCCCATAAGATACAGTGCCCCCCTCCAGCAGGAAGTAGTAAGAGAGGCTAAGTCCAAATTCCCAAATATACCAAGCTGGCTTACTCCTTCTCTAAACCCAGGCATATTGCTAAAAAAAAGGTTAATAAATTATTTTGTCCCATATCATAAGAGCCCTCTGGGATGAGACAGAAAAACCAATATTTTTATTTAAATCAGGTTGATTATGAATGTGATATCTTCCTAAAGAAGAAAAGGGGGATATGATATAGATATGATAGGATGAAAGGGTAGATTATTGAATCTACTTTTAAAAGAGCAACTTGTTTAAAATGTTTTACATTGCTATAGATTTTAGTTTATTGGCACAAGTTTAAACTTAATTTTGTTATACTGTATATATATATATATATATATATATATATATATTTCTATTCTCATTTGAGAGATTATGTTTATGTAACTCATTTAAATTGCAATGGATAATTTGGATAATTAAGAAATACAGATTAATAATTAGTCTTCTATGATAGTCAAACTTATAGTCATGTTGTTTTCTAGATATACATAGATATAATTCAATTAGGTAGGTAATCTTCAAAAACTTCAAAGACCTACAGAATATGGCATTTAAAATGTTTTAAAAATTTAGACTTTCTGGACCTGGAGAGAAAAACTCTAGCTACAGCTGACCTACTATTTCCCATGCCCTTAAGGAAAATTGACCCTCCCTCCATAAAAGACATGAACTGCCCATAGCACACATAGCTCCTCAGGCCTGGAGTCTAATGACACCCACCCTCATGTTTATAATGTTGACTGGCTTTATTTTGCTAGTCTTATACAGACCACCACAACTGTTGAGAGTTAACTACACCCATTCCCAGATTTCCAGGGGGGACGGGGACGGACAAGTATATATCTCTTCCATTGAAGATGTAACTCTTCACATTTAACATGGTTTCCTTAGTGCTCATCTGTGAGCAGTAGGACCTCATGCCCTCTGAAATTTCCTGTTTTTGTGTAGTTTTCTCAATGACTGAAACTTTCCTTCCTGTTTGGATACTCCTAAAAAGAGAAGGTAAAGAACTCCACACAGCTTTAGGAAGTCCCCTGAAACTGACCAGATTCAGTAAGCCCCTCTTTGCCACCATAAACAATAGAATCTAAGAGTTCCTCTCAGAGGAAGTATAGCTGAGCTGGACAGAGGTGCTTGGCCATGTTGAGTTGTCAAGACTCAGATGAACTGAACTGCAAAGAAGACACTTAGAGATGACTTTGAGACCAGACCAGCTACCTGGGAAAAGGGGAAAAAAGTTTATACCAACTGAGACACCTGGAAGGAACACTCTCCACCCTGTTGAGCTGCCTGCAGGCTGTGCAGTGTGCTGCAGGTTTCCCAGTTTTGTGAGCTGTCACCTGTGCTTGGGTGGGCTTTAGTGACATAGCTAGCTGTCTTTGAGTAATTTTGACTCCTGTAAGTAACCCCTCACCCATATTCCTGTAAGTAACTCCAGTGAAACTCACTGGTTCACCTAATTGGACTTTGGTGGTATCCATGCTGTGGTGGGACATGGGTCCCCTATCTAGTGTGAGCTGACATGTGTGTTGCATCTCCCCAGGAAAAGTTTTTTTTTTTTTTTTACCCAACAGACTTTATTAGTTGATAGACATCTAGGCTCATTCTGTTTCCTTGCTATTATGAATAGGGTGGCAGTAAACATAGTTGAACAACTTTCTCTTTCAAGTGTGTGTGTGTGTGTGTGTGTGTGTGTGTGTGTGTGTGTGTGGTGTATGAGTTTTTGTGTGAAAGTGCATGTGTGCTGTGGGATGTCCTATATGCTGTGAATGTATGTTGCTATGACTGAGAAATAAAATGCTGATTGGCCAGTAGCCAGGCATGAAGCATAGTGTAGGCAGGACAAGGAGAGAGGAGAATTCTGGGAGGTGGAAGGCTGAGGCAGGGAGATGCTGCCAGCCACCATGTGAAGAAGCATGATGTAAGATACCAGTAAGCCATGAGCCATGTGGCAAGGTATAGATTTATAGAAATGGGTTAATTTAAGATATAAGAACAGATAGCAAGAAGCCTTCCACAGCCATACAGTTTATAAGTAATATAAGTCTCTGTGTGTTTACTTGGGTGATGCAAGTGGGAGAGATTTGTCCCAACTGCCGGCAGGCTGGGACACATGAATACTCCAGCTACACATATGTGCCACAGCATGTCTGTGGTGGTCAAAGGAGAACTTTGAGTGTTCATCTTTGCCTTTTACCAGCATGGCTGGCTAACCATCTTTGAAATTTTTCTGGTCTCCATGTGCCATCTCCCCACAGGGACACTGGGATTAAAGATGCCTGTGATATTGTGATTAGATTTATGTGGTTTGGGGGGCATTGGAATCTTTCATGGCAAGCACTTTGTCCACTGAGCAGTTTCCCCAGCCCATGAGCACTCCTTTTTATAATTCAAGAATGTGTCCCTCATGAGAAGACAGTGACTTGAAATCTAGAAGAAACAAACTTCAGTAGTTCACAGAGACTTCACAATCTCTGGACCATTAAGCTTATAGCTCACATTTATCACTGAAGTCAGGGGGCACCTAAAATCTTGGGGAGCCTTCCCTTTAAATGATTTTACTACTTTTAAAATTTAATGGAAGAAGGCTGTGGGGGGATGGGAGGAGGAATTGGGGGGGAGGACATGGGGTAGGTGTGTGGAATGAATAAAAAATTTTTAATAAAAAAAATTGACCTGAAAAATATATAATGGGATTACTAGCAAGGAAACCTGAGGGAACTCGGACTGATTTCTGAGAATTGCAGAACACAATTTTAGATAAATAGATTCACAGCTAGAAAATGCTTTCTTGTGAGTTAACTCCAAATCTTACAGGGAAGGAGGGAAGGAAAGTTAATTACTAAGATGATCTTGGAAAAGGTGCCCACGGGTACATGCTGGTCCATTATACGTGAGATGGATTTCATAAGGAAATGGGGGCTCAATTACAATAAACAGGCAGAGGGGGTCTCATAGAAAGGGTAAATTAAATAATAGGCAGGAATTGTGATGGTTGCCTGACGATGCTGTATAGACTTTAAGCAGCTGTTTACACGGCTCTGCTGTGTGAAGAACTTGTTTATTCCTTTCTAGACAGTCTTAAGGCATTTTGATATTGCAGAAATTCTTGCACAGGCTGATAGGCATGGGGGATTTTTTTTTCCTTTGTAAAAATCTTGACAGGAGAAATTTAGGAGGTGGAGGCATAAGGATCACCATGGGATCTAGGTCAGCCTGAACTGAAGAGGTTTTTTTCCCCAAAAATATTTTTTAAAAAAAGTACAATAGAGCATTAGGTGTGTGTGTGTGTGTGTGTGTGTGTGTGTGTGTGTGTGTGTGTGTGTGTGTGTGTGTGTGTGTGTGTTGGGGCCTTATGTGTGTTACAACAGAAAACACTTGTACACTTAAATGGAAATAAGATTAAAGTAAGGCTAGACTTCTCGAAGGATCAGAGGCACAGATGTGGCGGACCTAGGCTAGCAAGCTGGACAAGCAAGAGTGCCCCTTTCACCTGCCTGTCTAGAAAGCAGACCTTCAGGACCTCTTCTATGAAGTCAGAGGCAGCAACAAAGGAGGCTACATCCAGGTCAGTCAGGAAAAGCAACAGGCAGCTACAACTCTCATCCCCAGCTGCAGGCCCCTTACAAAGACCCCGAGACTTCTGGAAAACACCTAAGAGGGCTTCTTCAGCTCCAGCGTGGGGACAGGCTTCTCTAGACGGTATGTTGCAGCCCCCAAAGGACAGAGGGTTGAGGGTGGTTGCAAGCACTTCCAGTGTGGTACTTCTTAATGATGCCACCGCATTAATTTCCCCACAAACTACCCTAAGTTCAGGAATGGACAAGGGAATCAGAAATTCAAAATTAAATAAAAGTGAATCAGTTACACTGCTCGGGGATGAACGTCCTCCGTCCCTGCAGGGATTTTATTTTTTATTTTTTATTATTTTACATACCAACCCCTGTGCCTCCCCCTTCCCCCTTCCCCCTTCACCCGCTCCCCCACGCCCCTCCCCCATTCCATCCGCATCCACTCCTCATACCGGTAAAGCCTCCCTTGGGTAGTCAATGCAGGCTGGCATACCAAGTTGGGACTGAACTAAGCCCCTCCCCCTGCATCACAGATGACTAAGGCATTGCACTATAGGGAATGGGCTCTAAAAAGCCCATTCGGGCGGTGCACGCCTTTAATCCCAGCACTCGGAAGGCAGAGCCAGGTGGATCTCTGTGAGTTCGAGGCCAGCCTGGACTACCAAGTGAGTTCCAGGACAGGCACAAAGCTACACAGAGAAACCCTGTCTCGAAAAACAAAAAAAAAAAAAGGCCCATTCGTGTACCCAGGATAAATCCTGGCCCCCTTGCCTGCCGGGGGACCCACAAACACATCAAACCACGGAACTTTCACCCACATTCAGAGGGCCAAGTGCGGTCCCATGCAGGCTCCCCAGCTGTCAGTGAGCTCCCACTAGCTAAGCTATCTCTGTGTTTTTTTTCCATCATGATCCTGAGCCCCTTGCTCCCATAATTTCTCCTCCCTCTCTTTATATTTTATTTTTTATTTCATTTATTTTTCACATATAATTGTAATTTATTATAATTATCTCCACTTAGAAAAATCAGAAGAGGTTTCAGGAACAACAATTAAGATTGTTTAAATTTTTAGCTGGGCAGTGGTGGTGCATGCCTTTAATCTCAGCACTCTGAGTTCGAGGCCAGCCTGGTCTACGGAGCGAGTTCCAGGACAGCCTCCAAAGCTACAAAGAGAAACCCTGTCTCAAAAAACAAACAAACAAAAAAAGATTGTTTAAATTTTTAACTGTAATATAAAAATTATTCATATTTATGGAGTCCTGTGTGCTAGCTAGGCACTTATAGAATTTAAATATGCCTTTTATCAATTTTATTTGACTGAAGCTAATAATTTACATAAGCTTGAACCTAAAGTCAGATATCAAATAGCCAAAAAGTGAAGCCCAGTGAGACTGAGGGATTAAGGTATCTAAATCTATTCTAACATGCTAGTTAGTATCTAGCACAAATAGAATTTTTGAGAATTTTCCTGTTTGAGAAATTAAATTTTCTTATCAAATATCTTTATGATTAAATTAATGCTATAAAAATGTGTGCTAAATCAATTTTGCTCCCAGGAAAGGTAAATTTAGACAGTATAGCAGTGCTATCAGTTTGACCATCCTCTAAGAGAGTCCAGGAGTCCAGTTGAAGAGAGGGAAGAGGGATTTTATGAACGGGGGGTGGGGGTGGGGGTGGGGGTGGGGGTGGGGGTCAAGATCATGATGGGGAAACCCACCAAGACAGATTATCTGAAGTTGTGGGATCACATGGACACTAGACCCACAGCTGGGGAGCCTGTGTGGGACCAAACTAGGACCTCTGTGTGTGGGGAACAGTTTTGTTGCCTGTTCTGTTTGAGGGATCCCTGGCAGTGGGACCAGGATCTATCCCTGGTACATGAGCTGGCTTTTTGAAGCCCATTCTATATGATGGGATGATTTGCTCCACATTGATTTTGGATGGAGGGTGGGCAGGGTGAGGGAGAGGTGGGGGAATGGGGGAGAGGTCAGGAGGGAGAGGGAACTGTGGTTGGTATTTAAAATGACTACAAAAAATTTAAAAATGAGTTAATTGTTTAGAGGATGGCCCTGAAGGTTTTTAATATGAACTTCCCAGGTACTGTGTTGTGTGTTTTTGCTTATGCATGGTGGGCACATGTCAACAGCTTTCAACTAGCCTATCTCTCCATTTTCTCTTCATTTTCAGTACTGTGATCGTCAATGTTCGTATAAATGAGGCCAAGTGTGGCCAAATGCCAAATCCAGCTTTCACTAACTCCAACTGTCAATGCTGGGCACATCTGCTGTGGTTTCTATCCCTTGGCTAAGCCTTTTCTCAGGCTTAATGTTCAATGATAATTGTAGAAGAGAAGTGGGGATTCTCAGAATGCCTCTGACCCTACACTGTGTGTTGGGCTTAGGAACTGATTCTAAAGCACAGATCTAGGGCCCTTACATATGTGGTAAGCACATGTCTACCACTGAGGTGTGTTCTTATCTCTAAATGTTTCACTAGTATACATCAGGCAGACAGGAAGAGCTGAATCCTGAGTGAGTACTTTCAACTTTGGAAAACAGTGTTCAACCTGTTTTTATTTTCTCACAGGAGAACTCTAAAAACGTGTGCTAAATTGACACGAAAACAAAAATATGGTTTAAATGACTTAAAGATTTAAATAAAAAGGAAACAACCCCCCCCACACAAACTGGTAGTAAAGACATAGGCAGCCCAAGTACACTTGTGGAGAGATTCCATAATTCTGGCCAATTACAGTTGGATTAACTGGTTCTGCAGACCTTCCTAGAAGATGGGTCAACTTTTTTTTTTTCAGTAGAGCATAGCTCTGCTGAGCTGATTAATTCACATTGGTTTTCTACTTCATTCTGCTCTTTCAAAAATTCTTACAGAGTTGAGGCTGAAACTCAGTTTGTAGGGTGCTTACCTAATATTCCAAAACTACTCAGATTAATACCCATACTGCATGATCCCTAGGACTCCCTCTCACCTGCAAGACCAGCACTTGGAGATGGAGGCTCCAGTATCAGAAGCTCAAGGTCATCTTTAACTTCATACCATGTTCAGAGTCAACCTGGGATGTAAGAGTTGAGAACCAAAGGGCTCTTTTCTCTATGGTTTGAAATCTGTGTACAAAAATGTTAGTTTTTCAATTCCAGCTCTCCTGTGTCATGATTGTGTGCTGCTCTGGGTGAGTGGAAATCAATTCCACACACTCACACAGACAAAAAACGAATTGGCAGGAAGAACATGGTGATACACTGTGGCATGAGTGTTTCTTTTTAATTAAAAAAAAATTATTCATTTTACAAACCAATCACAAATCCCCCTCTTTCCTCCTCCCTTCCCTCCAACCTCCCCTCCCCCAACAACCTCCCCCCTCCATTCCCTCCTACAAGAAGGTAAGGCCTCCGAATCAGCAGAGCCTGGTACATTCAGTAGAGACAAGTTCAAGCCCCTCCCCCACATCAAGGCTGTTTGAGGTGTCCCACCATAGGGAGTGGGCTCCAAAAGCCTGTGCATGCACCAGGAATGGATCCTGATCTTACAGCCAGGGGTCCTCTTAAGCAGATCAAGCTACACAAACTGGCTTGCTTATGCAGAGGGCCTAGTTCAGTCTCCTGGAGGCTCCACAGGTGTTCATCTCAATTTCATGAGTCCCTACTAGTTTGATTTGGTCATCTCTGTAGGTTTTCCCATCCTGATCTTGATGCCCCTTGCACATAGAAACCCTCTTCTCTCTTTTGGACTGGACTCCTGGAGCTCCGCCCTGGTGTTTGGCTGTGGATCTCTGCATCTGCTTCCATCAGTTACTGGATGAAGGCTCTGTGATGACACTGAGGGTATTAACCAATTGGATTACTGGGGTAAGCCAGCTCAGGTACCCATTTCATTTATTAATTGTTTATTAATTTATTATTTGTTGCTCTCAGTGTCTGTGCAACTGGTATTATATTTAGGAAGTAGTAGTCCTGTGCCAATGCGTTCAAGACTACTTCCTACTTTCTCTTCTATCAAGTTCAATGTAACTGGTTTTATATTGAGGTCTTTGATCCACTTGGACTCGAGTTTTGTGCATGGTGATAGATATGGATCTACTTGGAGTCTTCTATGTGTTGACATCCAGTTATACCAGCACCATTTGTTGAAGATGCTTTCTTTTTTCCATTGTACAGTTTTGGCTTCTTTCTCAAAAATCAGGTGTTCATTGGTGTGTAGATTAATGTCAGGATCTTCAGTTTGATTCCATCAGTCCACATGCTGGTTTTTATTCCAATCAAGCTGTTTTTATTACTTTAGCACTATAGTAGAGCTTGATGTCAGGGATGGTGATGCCTTCAGAGGTGGCTTTATTGTACAGGATTGTTTTAGCTAACCTGGATTTTTTGTTTTTCCACATCAAGTTGAGTATCATTCTTTCCAGGTCTGTGAAGAATTGTGTTGGGATTTTGATGGGGATTTCATTGAATCTGTAGATTTCTTTTGGTAAAATTACCATTTTTACTATGTTAACCCTACCTATCCATGAGCATAAGAGATCTTTCCATTTTCTGATACCTTCTTCAGTTTCTTTCTTCAGAGACTTAAAGTTCTTGTCACACAGGTCTTTCACTTGCTTAGTTAGAGTTACCCCAAGGTATTTTATATTATTTGTGGCTATTGAAAAGGGTGATGTATATCATGATTTCTTTCTCAACCCATTTATCTTATAGGAAGATTACTGATTTTTTTCTTTTTGAGTTAACTTTGTATCCTGCTGACTTACTGAAGGAGTTTATCAGCTATAGGAGTTCCCTGGTAGAATTTTTGGCATCACTTATGTATACTATCATATCATCTGCAAATAGTGAAAGTTTGACTTCTTCCTTACCAATTTATATCCCCTTGATCTCCTTTCGTTGTTGTGTTATTGCTATAGATAGATCTTCAAGTACTATATTGAATATATATGGGGAGAGTGGACAGCCTTGTGTTGTTCCTGATTGTAGTAGAATCACTTTGAGTTTCTCTCCATTTAGTTTGATGTTGTCTGGCGCCTTGCTGTAAATTGCCTTTGTTATGTTTAGGTATGGCACTTGTATTTTTGATCTCTTTAGAACCTTTATCATGAAGGGGGTGTTGGATTTTGTGAAAAGCTTTTTTAGCATCTAATGAGATGATCATGTGGGTTTTTTCTTACATTTTGTTTATATGGTGTATTATATTGACAGATTTTCATATGTTGAACCATCCTTGTATCTCTGGGTTGAAGCCTACTTGATTGTGGTGTATAATTTTTGTATGTGTTCTTAGATTCAGTTTGTCAGTACAATATTGAGGTTTTCTTTTTTGTTTTTGGTTTTTTTGGGGTTTTTTTGCATCAGTGTTCATGAGGGAGATTGGTCTGTAATTCTCTTTCTTTGTTTCATCTTTGTGTGGTTTCATAAAAATGTTTCTTCTGTTTCTATTGTGTGGAACAATTTGAAGAGTATTGGTATTAGCTCTTTGAAATTCTGAGAAAATTCTGCACTGAAATCATCTGGTCCAGAGCTTTTTTTTTGTTGTTGGGAGACTTTTAATGATGGTTTCTAAATCCTTAGGGTTTATAGGTCTGTTTAAATTGTTTACCTGGCTTTGATTTAATTTTAGTATGGTGTACCTATCCAGAAAATCGTCCATTTCTTTTACATTTTCCAATTTTGTGGAATAGAGGTTTTTGAAAATGACCTGATGATTCTTTGGAATTCCTCATTGTTTGTTGTTATGTATCCCTTTTCATTTCTGATTTTGTTAATTTGGATATTCTATCTGCCTTTTGGTTAGTTTGGATAAGGGCTTGTCTCTCTTGTTTATTTTCTCAAAGAACCAACTCTGTTTCATTGATTTTTTTGTATTGTTCTCTTTATTTCTATTTTATAGATTTCAGCTCTCAATTTGATCATTTCCTGGCATCTGTTCCTCCTTTGTGACTTTGCTTCTTTTTGTTCTAAAGCTTTTAGGTGTGTTGTTAAGTTACTTGTGTGAGATTTCTTTAACTTCTTTATGTGTGCATTTAGAGCTATGAATTTTCCTCTTAGCACTGCTTTCATAGGATTCCATTAGTTTGGGTATGTAGTACATTCATTTTCATTGATCTCTAGGAAGTCTTTAATTTCTTTCTTTATTTCTTCCTTGACCTATTGGTGATTCAGTTGGGCATTATTCAGTTTCCATGAGATTGTAGACTTTCTGTTATTTTTGTTATTGTTGAAATCTAACATTAAGTCATGATGGTCTGATAAAATATAGGAGGTTATTCCAAATTTTTTGTAGCTGTTGAGATTTGCTTTGTGACAAAGTATATGGTTGATTCAGAGAAGGTTCCATGGGGTGCTGAGAAAAACAATATATTCTTTTTTGTTATTTTTTTTAATTCCTTAATGGAATTAAATAAGAATGTTATATTCTTATTTGTTATTTTGTTAATTTCTTAATGGGAATTAAGGCCATTTGAATCATAGCATCTGTTAGATCCCTTATTTTTCTGTTAAGTTTCAATCTGGCAGGTCTATCCATTGGTGAGAGTGGGGTGTTGAAGTCTCCCACTATTGTGTGGGGTTTGATGTGTGATCTAAACTTTAGTAATGTTTCTTTTACATATGTGGGTGCTCTTGTATTTGGGGCATAAGTGTTCAGAGTTGAGACTTCAACTTGGTGGATTTTTCCTGTGATGAATATGTAATGTGCTTCCTGATCTCTTTTGATTAATTTTAGTTTGAAGTCTATTTTGTTAGATATTAGGATAGCTACACCAGCTTGCTTCTTAAGTCCATTTGATTGGAAAGTCTTTTCCTAGCCTTTTACTCTGAGGTAGTGTTTTGTCTTTGAAGTTGAGGTATGTTTCTTGTGTGCAGCAGAAGGATGGATGCTGTTTTTGTATCCGTTCTGTTAGCCTGTGTCTTTTTATAGGCAAATTGAGTCCATTGATATTAAGGGATATTAATGACCAGTGATTTTCAATTCCTGTTATCTTTTAGTGGTAAATGTGTATTTCCCTTCAAGATTTGCTGCTGTGGGGTTATCATTGACTGTGTTTTCATGGTTCAATCTGACTTCTGTAAGTGGAAGTTTTCCTTCTAGTGCTTTCTGTAGGGCTGGATTTGTGGATAGGTAGTGTTTAAATCTGGTTTTGTCTTGGAATGTCTTGTTCACTCTGTATAGTGATTGAAAGTTTTGCTGGGTATATTAGTCAGTGTCTGCATTGCAGCTGTCTAGGAACTTCTGGCTTTCAAAGTCTGCATTGAGAAGTCAGGTGTTATTCTGATGGGTCTGCCTTTATACGTCACTGTGCCTTTTTCCTTTGCTGCTCTTCATATTCTTTCTATATTCTGTATGTTTAGTGGTTTAATTATTATTTGGTGAGGGGACTTTTTTGGGGGGGGTCTAATCTATTTGGTGTTTTATAAGCTTCTTGTATCTTCATAGATATTTCCTTTAAGTTGTAAAACTTTTCTTCTGTGTTTTGTTGAAAATATTTTCTGTGCCTTTGAGTAAGTATTTTTCTCCTTCTTCTATCTCTGTTATTTTTAGGTTTGGCCTTTTCCTGGTGTCCCAGATTTTGTGGACATTTTGTGTTATGACTTTTTTGGCTTTGGTATTTTCTTTGACTGATGAATCTATTTTCTCTCGTATATCCTCTACACCATAGATTCTCTCTTCCATCTCTTATATTCTGTTGGTTATGCTTACATCTGTGTAGTTCCTGTTTGTTTACTCAGATTTTCTCTTTGCAGCATTCCACTGGTTTGTATCTTCTTCGTTGTTTCTATTTCACTTTTCTGGTCTTCAACTGTTTCCTTCACAGGTTTAATCGCTTTTTCATGGTTTTCTTGGCTTTCTTTAAGAGATTCTTGATTTCTTCCAATTTTTTGTTTGTCTTTTCCTCAATTTATTTAAGTAAAATTTTCATTTCCTCTTTAAAGGCCTTTGTCATCTTCCTAAAGTTATTTTTAAGGTCACTTTCTTCTGCTTCTTCTTCGTTGTGATGTTCAGGTTTTGCTATTGTAGAACTGGTAGGTTCTGGCAATGCCGTATTGCTCTTTGTTGTTTTATGTATTTTTGCATTGGTGTCTACCCATCTCTTCCTCCAATAGGTGCAAGAGGTGCCTCTGTGAGTGAGCTGCTCTTGGTCCAGTCTGTGCTTGCTGTGTCTGTTTCTCAGGGGCCACTCTGGGTGTAGTCTTAACTCTTGGTCTAATTGAAGCTGGTGGATTCTGTGTCTCAGGGAGCTGCTCTTGGGTCTATCAGTGCTCTTGGTCCAATGAGAGCTGGTGGATTCTGTGTCTTAAGAAGTCTCTCTTGGTCCATTGAGAGCTCTTGGTCCAATGAGAGCTGGGGGATTCTGTGTTTCAGGAAAGGATGGGTAGGTTTGGGGTAGGGCATGGGTCTTGTAGATTGCACGATCTCATGGGGGATTTTGATGGGGGATCCTGCCCACAGGAGTGTTCCCTGCTGGCCAGCAACTGGGGCTGCAAAGGGTGGGGGTTCCTGGGGTCTGGTTGTGTCCAGCATGAGTGTTCTTATCCTCATGAAATCAAATATTTTCATATGAATGTGTCCCCTGATCAGTGTTTCTTTAACGTATTAAAATCCAGAATTTCACCAACAAGAATGAATATCAATACAGACAAATGATGATTTTTACAGTGAAGTTTTAACATTCACATTTCTCAGTAGTGCAGTTTAAGAGACTTTAGACTTCAGAATTTTTCATTACTTGACTTCCATCTTTCTTTAGGATGATGGCATTTAGGGTTTTGACTTTTGTGCTGAGGTTAACTACAATTTTGATATCATGATCTCAACTCGTGAATTTCAAGGCATAGAATTCAACCTAACTATTGGAATGCTTGGAGAAATCCAGTAGTGGTAGCACATGCTTTTAATCTCAGCATTGAAGAGACAGAAGCATGTGGATCTCTGTAAGTTCCAGGCCAGGATGGTCTAGATAGGGAATTCCAGGACAGCTAGTGCTACATAGAGAAACACTGTATCAGAAAAAAACAAAGACAAACAGACCAGCAAACAATGATGCTTGAAATACTGAGGCAGCTATGGAACCCCATCAAAGGGGAGAGAGAAGCCATAGGATTGCATTCTCAATTTCTTAGTGAGTTTCTGAGCAGATTAGACTAGACGACACCCTTTTGCAAAATAAGCACACATGCACGCACGCGCGCGCGCACACACACACACACACACACACACACACACATACAACAAAGAAGACACAACAAAATCCTTCTCATTATTTGGCCACAGCATTTTATTTCCTCCACAGACTAGTTCTCATATCATGTCTACCAAACATCTTACGTTTCCACCCAATAAATGTAAGCCCCTCTCTGCCTACAGAGAGGAACCCTGTTTAGTCTCTGTCTTTTCTGTGTTGTGTTTCAGACACCTCCTGAGCACCTCTTGCCCTCTGTCTCAGTCCACTGCTAAGGATTTTACCTTGTTCACCACTGCATTTGGATTGAGCCAATGTGAGAACACAGGATCAGATGTCATGGGAAATAAATACCAGTGTTGATACTCCCTCTCAGTGTGGTATTGTCCCCTTTCACTACAGTGACTTGCTATGCTTGCTTAGAATGTGTTCCCCTTCCATGAAAGCCTCAACCATTGCCTTAGAAATGCAGAGCTGGGGCTGAGGTAGGATCCATGTCTGATTCAATCAGTGGGAAATGTGTCTTTCCCCTGTTGGCTTGCTTACTTGTTTCTGCTGTTCTAGTTATGCATCATGTGTTCACATTAAGCCAAGCTGACCTTGGTCTTCCTAGGCTACTAGGCTGTGCTGAGACTGTCAACCCTCCCGCTGTATTTCAAGAGTAATGGGGAGAAAGTTGTGAGCTGCTGCACCAAGACACAGGAGGTGTGATCTAATCACATTCTCAAACCTATCAGCATCACAGATTGAGTCACTGAAGCCTGGCACTAAAAAGGAGGACAGCTTGGATAGAATCTCAGATGAGGTAGAGCATGGGGCCAGACACACGGCACCTGCCACCATTTGCAAGGGAGGAACAGATAACCCTGAGCTTCTGCACAACTTGCTGTGTTCTTATGGTACATCTTCCCATCCTCAACATAGGATTTTATCCCCTATGGAGTCCTGTATTGTTCCACCTTACAGCTACTCTTTGGTCTGTTCTCTGGAAGCATTTGTGTAGGACTAGGATGAAGTATTTACTGTTATGAAACCTGCAGTAACAGAACTCCCAGTTGATTTTTTTTAATTTAATTGTCTCTTCTCCTTTTGAACTTGCAGCTTTTACATATCCACTAATTGTTGGAGCAGATCCTCATGTCCCAAGCCAGATACCAAACTACTGTAGTTGAATCTCTCTGAGAATCCTGACCAGAATGGCTTCACAGATCAGAGAATCCTTTAAGCCCTGGTCACCAAAAAACTATACTGAAATGGACAACCTAGAGTTTATTTCAATGCAGGGTTCCTCTGTGCAGTCTGGAGAGGACATCTCTAACTCTTCAATTGCCCAGCCCAACTTTCCCCCAGTTGACAGTGGCTCCCGTGCAAAGCAGGAGCTGCAAATACTCTGGGAGTGGTTTACCTCCTGGTTGCAGCCAGAACAGCAGAGCAAGGAGCAGATGATTTCTAACCTAGTCTTGAGGCAGTTTGTCCTCACTGGGCACTGCAAGGACAAGTTTGCCTTGAAACAGAAATGGGAGTCAAGTGGCAGAAACATGAGGAGATTCATGGAGGGTCTGACTGATGAGTGCTTGAAGCCTCCTGTGATGGTAAGTAAGTGGGGTAAGAGGTGGCTAGGCTGGGAGGAAAGACTCTCATTTGCATTTTGGAATAAATTAGGAGAAGGTGTTATTAGTGAATTTTTTGTTATTTATTTATTTATTTATTATTTTTGTTATTAGTGAGATTGTTCTCTCTCTGAAATTGTTACAAGAGAGAATATTCAGTGCTCTGAATTAGCATGAATAAAGCAGAAAGGAATGCATCCATTGTGTAGAGTCATAATTAAACTTAATTAATTTACATTGTGATAGAGAGACTGGCGAGTTGACATTTGAGCAGAGCCTTTAAGGCTTTAGAGGAGATGTCATGAGTCTGCGATCCCCAGACCTGGGGAGCAGAAACGGGGGATTGAAGTGGTTGCTTGGCTTTCCATGTATGTTACTGTCTGTCAGAAGATCCCCTGTCTAAAATACTGGAGTGGCAGAAATGTAAGAATAAGGTTTCTGATGTTGAAATATGGCTCTTGCCAGGCAGTGGTGGCTCGTGCCTTTAATCCCAGCACTCAGGAGGCAGAGCCAGGAGGATCTCTGTGAGTCTGAGGCCAGCCAGGTCTACAGAGTGAGATCCAGGACGGGCACCAAAACTACATAGAGAAACCCTGTCTAGGAAAAAAAAATATGGCTCTCGTTGCTCTTACCTGTATACACAACACTGACACACCCATAAAAAATGCCTTGACAAATGAATAATGGTGCTTAAGTGCAAAATTTGAAGTTCAGAAAGACTTAACATACATGTAATTACATTGGCTCATATTTCAAAGTATAGATTTGCATAATTCTAAGTCACTGATGGAAATGGTCTAGGTGGAGAAATTTTTCAAATACCCCTTACACACATTCCTGGAAGTCATTGTACAAATCACTTAGTGTTTTAGTTTTTTGTTTGTTTGTTTGTTTGTTTTGATATCAATTTGATTGTTTGGTCAGTTTTTTTTAATTAATTTTAAAAATTAAAATTATTTTATTTATTTTTCTCAATTTGAGGCATAGTTTCCTAATGTAGCCCCTGCTGGCCCTCTTCTCTAGTGCTGGATTAAAGGTGTCAACCACCACCCCCTGTCATCTGTTTACTCTGTAAACAAGTTCACATTTCACAGTTTGTTTTATTCACAGTTTCACACTTACACTCGGTTTTAAATTGAGAATCTCATGATTGAAACTTAATTCCAAGTAAACTGCTGCCCTAGTGGTCCAGTCATGTTCCTAAGAGCAGAGGCAATGTGCAACTTATAGAGATAATGTATGTGTTGAACTTGATTCAGACAGGTGTTAGTTCTGTTATGGACTCATTAATAAATAAACAAAAAGCCCCCAAATTATAGCTTTTTTAAAGGGTATCTTTGGGCAAAGGTGGTTGCCTAGGGAGGGACAAGAAATTGTAGTTGCTGGAAATAAAGACCGTTCACACAGCAAAAGGAAGTGACAGTTGGAGAGGGAGAGACAGACTAATGGCTGGGGATGGGGGATGTGAAAGCCTCAGCTTCCTCCAAGTGGTAAAGGAAGAGTCATGAGGTTCAAAGCGAGAACTTAACGATTGTCAATCTGAGGCTAGGACACCAAAATGTCAGGTAATCCAGAATCACAATTGAGTTTCTGGGGATTCTAGATAGGAGAAAAAATTACCTATTGTTAATCCCACTGAACAAGTGTAAAGACAGTTACCCATTTTTTTTGGTTAAATTTAGCAAGCTTTGTTTTCTGTTAGACAGGGCTGAAATAGGGAACACAGGAGACAATGGGGTTTATACAGCTTAAAAAACTTGAAGCGTAGGGGGGAGTCCAAGGGTTGGGGGATTTTTTGTTTGCATAGAAATTTGGCTGAACATCTCAAACTTATTTGGCAGAATATCTTATCAGGGTGGAGGTCAGGATATGGCCAGAGTATAGACTGCAGAACAGGTAAAATTTCAGAAAATGGGTCAATTCACAGTCAAATTCAAGTTTTACAGAAAACAACAACAAACTTGTTATAAGATAGCATCTAATCTTAAGGTGGAGTCAGGCTAGGCTGCTACTGATCAGAGGCTGGAGGCTAAAGTGGCGGCGCTTTCTCTGGAATAGTTTGCCATGAACCAGAGAATGAGGGAAGATAGCAAGAGTCCAGGGAGCAACTGAAAGACTGAAAATAAGAAGTTACAGATTGATGAGGAACTGTGAAATTCCAGCCATAGAGACTTAAAAAAAAAGACTGGCTTTATTGGAACAGACACATAGCTCTAATCAAGGTAATTAAGAGGGTCTCCAGAAATGAGAGACCACTCAAGGAATTTAGGGCCAGACTTTCTTTCCCCCAAGACAGCCATTTGGTAATAATTGAAATATCCTTGGTGTGAATATGGGTTGGGGGATAATCCCCAGAAGAATGCACAGTCTTTCTTTAAGAGGCCAGTTCCTGTTTCCAGATTGGCCTAACTTCATCTGATCCTCCTTTAGTGTGCTGATCAGCTAAAGAAAATATTGTAGCCATACCTCAAGGACCTAACTTTGTTTTTTCCCTAGAGATAGTGACTCAAGCACTTGCAAAAATAGTGACTTTAGAGAACAGATTTGGAATACACAAATGAGCTAACCAATAGTACAGGGATCCTGTGAAAGCAAGTGGAGGGGAGGTTTTTTTCTGTAATCCACAGAATCCCTGACAGTGATCATCTGACTTTGTTTACAGGTCCATGTCTCCATGCATGGGCAGGAAGCCCTCTTTTCAGAGAGAATGACCTTAAAAGAAGTCATCAAGCTTTTGAAACAGCAGCAATCAGCAACAACTACAACACAAGCAAATGCAGGAACACCCTTGCCTATCCCCCAAGACATGTTGCTGGCAACAGGTTAGTAGGGAACCTGGAGAGAAGAGGGGTGTTGTGTGAGGACCCCTTTCTGGGCACAGTTTCATAGACTCTTATTTCCACAGGATATGAAAACAGTGAAGATGGCCGAAGCACTTTCTTGAATAATCCTGAAGTAAAGAATGGTGTTAGTAGTCCCAGAAATGAGATGGACTCCCTTCTCATTATCCAGACAGGGCAGTATCTTGAGCCTGAAGAGGGAGGTGTTTCTTATGGAGTTCCTCAGGATTCCAGAAGAGCAAGTCAAGGCACCTCCAGGTACCAGGCAGAGCCCCTGAGGGCACCTGCTTATAAACATATCCCTATGGAGGTACAAGCAGTGTCTCTCTCCAGAACAGCCCAGTCTGAAGACAATGGAGATGGCCGCAATACATTCTTGATCAACACTGATGTAAATAGTGGTATTAGCAATCTCAAAAATGATATGGATTCCCTTCTCATTATCCAGAGAGGACAGTATCCTGAGCCTAAAGAGGGAGGTGTTTCTTATGGAGTTCTCTGGGATCCCAGAAGAGCAATTTGGGGCACATGTGAGTCCCAGGAAATGTCTCCAACACCCCATTCTTCTGAAAATATCCATATGGGGGTACCAGGGTTCCTCTCCAGGCCAGAGCAGTGTACTTCTGAGCCTGTTCCCCTTTACCAGAATAACCAGGCAAATTCTGTATGTGAGAGTCACCAGGAAAGACTCCACATTGATCTCAAACCATACAAATGTGAGGAATGTTCCAGGACCTTCAAATATCCTTGTAACCTCTCAGTCCACCAGAAAAAGCACAGGAAGGAGAGGTCATTTGTCTGTACCCACTGTCTGAAAGCCTTCTACCAAGTCTCAGACCTCCGAAATCATGAGGTCATCCATATGCCAGAGAAACCTTTCCCATGTAGCACTTGTGGAAGGTCCTTCAGCCACAAGACCAACCTGCAGGCTCATGAGAGGATTCACACAGGAGAGAAGCCCTACACCTGCTCCCTGTGTTACCATCGCTTCCGCCAGTCATCCACATACCACCGTCACCTGAGGAATTACCACAAATATAACTAAAACTGTTACCTTCCTCAACAGAAGCTAGCAGGGCTTCTGCCTCAGAGTTTCATCTGCACATGAAGAATCATGTCGCTTCTAAATACCACTTGGCCAGTGAAGTTGGTTCATTTATCTTGAAGGACTGTTCTTTCCACCTATTGTTCTATTTCTATCCTGCTTTCGTTAGAGGGTAAAGAAGATGAGTAGTTGGTCAGTTTGTTCACTGTTTTCCAAATGCCTAAATATTGGCTGATATCTTATTTCCCATTAGCAAATAAATGTTGATGCTTCTGTGTTTCTCCTGTGTGTTATGTTTTGTGTGTGTGTGAGTGTGTGTCCTATGTTGGTGCCTTTTTGTAGGGATTTTGGGCCTTACTTTCCACCATATTTGAAACAGAGTCTCTCTTTTTCAAAAGCTTGAACCACAGGTTAAGTGGCCTGAATCTCATAGAGATCCTTGTCTTCATTCTCCAGACTTCTTAGCAAGATGATACAGATGTCTCTGCTACTGGATCTTGCTATGGGATATCTTTCTGTAAGCTGTGAACATGTGTTTTCTCTGATTGGTTGAGAAATAAAACTGCATTGGCCTATGCCAAGGCAGCTTAGAGGCAGGTGGGAAATCCAAGCAGATATACAGAGAGAAGAAAGAGGAGAGAGATACCATCTGCCACCGCTGAAGCAGCAGCAAGATGCCAGCAGACCAGTAATGCCATAGCCACGTGGTAACTTATAGATTAATAGAAGTGAGTTATAAGAGCTAGCTAGCAAGAAACCTGCCATAGACCATACAATTGGTAATTAATATTAAACCTCTGGATGATTATTTTATAAGTGGCTGAGGGACCGTGGGGCTGGGTGGGACTGAAGGAATGTGGGAATGTGGGGTTGTGAGGGACCTGAGAATACTTACAGCTACAGGATCTGCCCTTCAAAAATTTGTTTTATGTGTGTGTGCCTGAATGTAAATATGCACACCACATGTGTGAAGGAGCTCTCATAAATGGGTGGCAGGGTGGGGGGGAGGGCATCAGATCCCCTGGATCTGGACCAACAACAATTGTGAGCTGGTATGTAGGTGCTTGAAACTGAACCTCGGTCATCTGCAAAAGCAATAAAGGCTCTTCACCTCTGAGCCATCTGTCCAACCCTTGGATCTGAGTTTTAAACTTGAAACACTGGATATCTGCATTAAGTACCTTTATCCACTGAAATAGCTTCCCATCCATGGGATATTTATTAAAATTCAAGAATATAGGTTATGGAAGAGGACAGTGCAGTCGTTTTGGAAGAAACAAATATCAGAAGCTGAGAGTGTTCCATAGAGGTTTCCCCTTACCCAGTTCACTGTTTGGGAATTGATTTTCTCCTTTTCCCTTTGAGGATCTTTCTGATAGAATTGAGATCTCACATTAGGGGGCAAGGGCTGTTACATGCTGAGCCATTTCTGTGGCCCCTTTAAGATTTTTGAAATATACTCCAAATACTAACAACTAAATAGGTGGAAATGCTTAGGGATGGAAGCTGTGAGATGCAATGTTATCCACAGGGAGATACCAAAAGGGCAAAAGTTTTCCCATAAGTGATTCCACAATGACAGTAAGAAGGGAAGGGGCCTATACTGAAGAAGAAAGTTGGAGAAAAGGAATATACTATGAAGATGGAGGTAATGGGCTTAGACTGGTTGCCTTGGATTCACTATCAGTTCACTTCTACAGTATAGTGGTACTAAACAGCTAAAGAGGAGGTTATCCATGTAGAAATGCTTAAATGGTGGCATAGGAATACCCTGATATCTGCCTTGTGACTCCCCCACAACTTGAAAACTACAAGTTATGTATTTATGCTCTGTGCAGTTCTTGTTGCGAGAAGAATTTGCTTATTCTAGACTTACCACGTTTGCTGTTTTTCACAATGAAATAAAAGCATCTCAGCAAACAGGAGGGATTTCATTTTCCTTTTGGAAACTGTTCTGCAGTGTTTGGCGTTTCTTTCACAGCATGAATGATTTACCTGCATGTATATATGTAGTTGTCAATTTGTGGTTTGGATTTACTCACTAAACCACCATTAGCAACACAGCTTTGAATGTCCATGTCTTCTCCAACACAGGCTAGAGCTTGTTCCTGGAATAAACTGAGCCCTCCAAGGACTCATGGAAAAAAGGTTTCTCCCCACTCTTTCTGATTGCTTTTGTGAATTTGCTTGTGTAACTTGTTCTTATTTTTACTCCAAGATAATATTGAGGAAAAGTAATTTGAAAGTAATTCTCAATCCTTCAAGTAGATGATGTTAAAGACACAAACTTGCTATGAAAATAACAACTGGTCTTTTGGAAAGAGACTAGAAAACAATAAATTTATTAAGTAGCAATGCAGAATCTAATCACAATGTAGAGGCCCACAAAGGTTTCCTAGTGAGATCTGAGTTTGCTTTACCCAGTAGAGCTGCATTAGAGGGTGGCTTGACCATGTGCATGGTCACCAGGTGATTGGAAAGGGTCTGTCCTTGGCTGTGCTGAGGGGAAGTCTTTTGCTCCACCCCTTGGCATTCCTATAAATAGGCCTTGAGAAGAGACAGAAGGGGCCAGTGGATAAGGATCCAGGCCCTCCCGAGGCTATCCTGTGTTTCTGTTTCTCTCCCCTCTACTCTTCTATCTCTATCTCTTATCCCTCACTCCTCAAGTGTACTCCCAGCTGGTCTCCCACACCACAATCACAGGATAGACTGAGCCATTCAGCACAGGACACAAAATGGTGTTTCAGTCTACACTAGTTGATTTTTCCTTTCATATCAAGAGACTGGAAACAACGGAGTGAAGAAATAGATGGGGTAGGGCACATTGGTTCTCTTTCTAGTTTTCAAAGTGAGACCCTAGAAAGACGTTCATGTGCAATAGGTGTCACTTCCTGCTCTGTGGAGGCTGCTTCCTGATATAAGGAGGCAGCTCATTGCAAGTGGAGGCTGCTTCCTGCTAGGTGGAAAGCCCACATTCTCTATAGACTTTGCAAATATGATTTCTTACGTAGCCAGACTTTCCCTTTATAGTACACATTGTTAAGGCTGTAATATCTGTTTCTTTTTCTTTTTTTCCACCCATAATGTTCATTAAAAAACCTTGGCTTCAGATCCTAAGTAGAGACATTCTCAATTCTTAGAATAGTTTAACTAATTCAGTAACAATGTTACCTAAAGGAAATTTTGAAGTGTATAAAGAAAGCTTTTCATGTGCATAAGTAAGAAATACTCGTATGGATATCTTCTTTTTTAATTCTGCAGAAGAATCCATGTGCAATTTCTTTAAAGGAGGAATTTCTTCATTAATTAGCATGGTGCGGTTTATAGGCACACCCATCTTCCTTCTCCCTGAGCAGATAGCACAGGAAAAAGAAATTTCTGTGATTTAAACAACTCACATGCATCAGAATCCTGAATGTAATTGCTGACTGAACTCAGAAGAAAGCTGTCTTTTGACTATGTAGTTATTGTTTTTTTTAAATATTTTCTTTTATGTGTATGAGTATTTTTCTTATATACATGTATATGCATCACATATAAGCCTAGTGTCCATGGAATGAGAAGAAGGCATAGGATCACCTGGGATGGCTGTTATCCCCTAAGTGGGTGCTGGGAATTCAACTGGATTCTCTGCAAGAGCAACAAGCTCCTTTGATTCCTGAGAAACCTCTCTATTCCCCAGGTAGCTATCTTTTGGAAGAGATACTTTTTTTCATGGACAAAGATCATTAAGAAAAATGTTCCGGGGTTGGGGACAAGAGCAAGTGCAAGGCTCTGGGTCTGGTCCTCAGCTCTGAAAAAAGAAAAAAAAAATTAAATTTCATCATGTTTTAGGAATATATATATATATGAGTTGGGGGAGGGCAGGAGAGGGAGAGCAATAAAAGTGATATCTTGACAGAAGGAGCCATTAAGGGGTAAGGGAGAAACCTGGTGCTAGGAATACTCCCAGGAATACACAAGGATGATGCCAACTAAGATTCCTAGCAGCTGTGGAGAGGGCACCTGAACTGGCCTTCCCCTATAATCAGATTAGTGACTACCATAATTGTCATCATAGAACCTACGTCCAGTAACTGATGGAATCAGATGCAGTGATCCACAGCCAAGCACTTGACTGAGCTTCTGGAGATCAGTTGAAGAAAGGGAGAAGGGATCATATGAGCAGGGGGGGGGTCAGGATCATGATGGAGAAACCCACAGAGACAGCTGACCTGAGCTAGTGTGAGCTCACAGACTCTGGACTGACAGCTGTGGAAACTGCAGGGGACTGAACAAGACCCTCTGAATGTGGTGACAGTTGTGTGGTTGATCTGTTTGTGGGGCCCCTAGCAGTGGGACCAGGCCTTATCCCAGGTGCATGAACTGGCTTTTTGGAGCCCATTCCCTATGGTGGGATACCTAGCTCAGCTTTGCTGCAGAGAGGAAGGGCTAGGCCCTGCCTCATCTTGGTATGCCAGACATCACCAAGGGAGGCCTTACTCCTTCTAAGGAGCAGATGCAGGGTGGGGTTGGGGGATGGGAGGAGGCAGGAGAAAGGGAGGGAAGGAGGGGGAATTGGGGTTGGTATGTAAATTTTTTAAAAAATTAAATAAAAAATAAATAATATAAAAAGAAAACAATTTAAAATTTTGCCACCATCAAGAGTCAACAAAATCAAAAGAATAACTCCTGCTATGGCTACTGGAAGTATTGCTACTGTAATTATAATTTAATTCTGCCATTATATTGAAAGAGGCAAGTCCCAATATATAGTGATACTTAATGAAAGCTGTTCCTTTGAAATGCATATCTAAGTGCATTGAATTTACTTAAAGCAAAGCTCACAGCAGCCTCCTTCATGATAGCTTCCACTAAAAGGATCTACCAAACAATTATCAATATAAATTGTTTTATTTACATACAATGGAATTTTTACCGCATGAAAGTCAACAAAGAGTGTCACACACAACATAGAGGAGTTATTTGGCAACCTTGACCTGAAGGATGTGATACACACAGATCTATCACCTCTAACTTCTTCCATACACCTTAATACTTGCACATTTAGAATGAAAATGTAGGAAAGACTGATGCAAGGTATCATTGAGGAAAAGGGTTTTATTGTAGCTATTGGGGAGAGAACAGTCAGAGGCATCTGGAAGAGTCCAAATCAGGGAGAGAAAATAGTACACTAGACATGTTCACTAGACTTAACCAGGCAATACGATCAGAGAAGAGGAGAGTGTGAGAAGAAAATAGAGAAGAGAGTGTCCAGGAAACCAATCAAGAACCAAGAGACCAAGAGTGTATGGTCGAAATTTCTGGGTTTTATATGAAAGAGAAGCTGGGGGAAGGGAAGGGAAGCTCAGTGGCTAGAGAGGTTTAGGTTAGGGGGCCAGGGTGAGATGTTCTGAGAGGAGCCAGGGCTCTGTAAGAGGTACTTGCAGTGCTGTGTGATTATGGCAGCCAGCATTCACTTTGATATGTTGTTAGGCACCCCAGTGAGCCATTTGTCCTAAGTTTCTTTGGGACATACAGTTTTGAGATGTTGAAACTGTCTAGCATGTTAAGTGATAGGGAAAGGCCCTCCAGGGGCAAGACCATGCCACTTGCTTACACTTTAATAGCAATGAAGTTCCTTCTGCATGACTCTCTGCCATGCCCTTTGTACTCCAAAGAATGACATGAAAGTTCCCATCCGGATTCTTAATTGCTTCCTTACAGTTGCTCATGTATTTTGCACCTTTTTTTTTCTGACAGGAACTCAGGACCAATGTGTTGAATAATTACTTCAGACCCTTGTGGAGATGCTGTCGTGTGTCTAGAGTTGAGTTGAAAATCACTAGCCTGCTGAGAAAGAACACCAAGAGATCATGAACATTTAAAGGAGGGAGAATATCTCATCACAGTCATAGCAGATTCTCACTTCTCACGGTGATGCACACCATTGTGCTACCATCCCGCCCTGAGGTGAGTGACCGGAGCTAAAGACATTAGAAAGCACTCCTCGGAGAAGCCATGCTCATCTTCTTGAAATCGCCTTACTTTCTCCACTAGTGCCCCTCTTTATCTTAGTTGTACTTAATATCTACACTAAGAATTATTTCAACAGCTCTGCTGAAAGGAAGGAAGATGGGAGGGGAGGAAGGAAGGAAGGAAGGAGGGAGGGAGGGGGAGGGAGGGAAGGAAGGAAGGAAGGAAGGAAGGAAGGAAGGAAGGAAGGAAGGAAGGAAGGAAGAAGAAAGGAAGGATGACAAACAGATACATCTATAGATACATACAAAGTTGATTAAATAAACAGACAGGGTAGGGGAAAGAGACTCTGTACTGATTTTGGAAGTGGGAACTTGAATGGGCTTTTGGATGAAATTGGAGCTATTTCTAACTCAGGAAAAAGTAGGCAGTCTCTCATTCTCCCTAAGCTGTATAAACCTTGTTCCTCCCATAAGCCAATACCAAGCCTCTCTTATCACTGGTATCACCTCCTTCCATGTTTCTATCTTTACTTAGTCAGCCTCT
The DNA here is from genome assembly GCF_049852395.1 of Peromyscus maniculatus bairdii. Lineage (NCBI taxonomy): Eukaryota > Metazoa > Chordata > Mammalia > Rodentia > Cricetidae > Peromyscus > Peromyscus maniculatus. The sequence continues at coordinate 18,924,880 of NC_134852.1, forward strand.
GCCTCTGTCTCTGCCTCCATCTCCATCTCCCTCACTCTTTCTCTACCTCTTTTTGTGTGTCTCTTCCTAGTTTTTAGTTTTTAGTTTCGGTTTTTTTGAGATAGGGTTTCTCTGTGTAGACTTGGATGTCCTGGAACTATCTCTGTAGACCAGGATGGTCGAAAATTCACAGAGACCTGCCTGCCTCTGCCTCCCAAGTGATGAGATTAAAGGGATGCAGAACCATCATGCCTTTCTGCATGTTTCTTTTTAGTTTTTAGTTTTTAAAGGGAGATTTATTTTGATTTTTCATTTTTATTACTGATGACACTAGGGATCACACACAGGGCCTTACAAAGCATACACAGGCCATGAGCTATAGTCTCAACTTAAGTCCTAAATATCTTCAAGTACTTTTATTCTTTTCATTCCTCTTACTCAACAATTTATATACTTCTGGAAAATATTACAATCTCTTACTGTGTTTGAATACTTGGAATATAGTAATAGATGATTTAGAATATTAATACTGGTAATTAAAATTGTTTTATCAATGATAGTATTATGGGGTGGTTTTCTACTGGGAAAATTGGATTTATAGATGCTTGAAGATTAAGAATTAAAAATTGAATGAATTACAAGTAAAGAGTAAAAGCATAACAGGAGTATGTTTTATTTCTTGGTACTTCAGTTATTTTGAAATGTGATATGTTTTCCTGATTCTATTTCTGTGTTTCACTGAATATACCCCAAACTTAGTTGTCATATGATTTCAGATACAATGCTCTTGTCATGTGAATAGTTAGGCCTGTCTAATTCTGGGGAATACACACAGGTACGTTTGGTTTTCTCTATTTCTGTTGTCTCGTCACTGTCTAGAGTTTCAGAAGCTGTCATATGATCTACCTGATGTCAGGGATTGCTGTGAATAAATGAAACCAAAACCAAGACTTCGGCAACAGAAGTCTACTATGTTATACTCTCATCTATTATGTTTCTAGTTTTTCCTTACAGGCAAAAGTACAAACTCATCATTGTGACCCTAAATTCTATATCACTAACGTACAAGCCAAGTGTTTAGTTGACTGTCATCACTGTAGCTCTGTACCATACAACATCGAAAGAACATCTCACTTATTATTCATAATGTTATTATTATTATTATTATTATTATTATTAATTAGAAACAGATACAAATTACAAACATTTCTCATGTTAGCCATTGTAAGTGTACAATACCGTCATGTGAAAAATGATCCTATTATTCTCCAGAATCTTTTCATCACAAACCCAAAACTCGGTGCCCATGAAATTTTAAATTTTCATGATTCAGTTATTGTTGGGGACAGCATGGCACCTTAGACAGCATACATGTGTGGAAGTTAGAAGATATATTTGGGGTGCTGTTTTTTTCCTTCCACCAGTTGATTGGACTCTCCTCATTGGGCTTGGCAGAAAGCACATTTAACTACTACACAGTCTTCCCAGGTCTCATCATTTTAGTTTCTTTGTATTTGTAGTGGATCACTGTAGTTTCAACAGCTAGAAGGAATCATGCAGTAGTATAACTGGCTATAGCACGTAACAGAGGCTCTGTGGTAGTTATCCTTGTAGCATGTGTCAACTTTCATGTTCTGAGATAAATGTTATGACATTTTATGGATACACTGTGTTGTCTTTATGTGCTTGTTTCTTGATGGACATATGGAATGATTGCACCTTTCAGTTATTTTGAATGATTCTGGTAGTGAAGTGACTAACAGGGTATCTTCTCAAAACCCTGATTTTAATTCTTTTTTTTTCTTTTGCTCATACTAAGAAGTGGAACTGGAAGCTGAAATAGTAATTCTGGTTTCATATGAAATAGTAGTTTATATGCATATGGAATGTACACTATGAGAGCTTCTTTCATGAATGTATTTATAACAACAACAGAGTTAATAAAGCATAAGAAATGTCTTAGCAGAGCCTAGGAAACTCGGGGATTTACAGGAAGGGGTGGAGTCTGAGACTAGCACCTGGGAAGCTGCTATAGGAGTTTGAGCCTAAAGAGAACCCCAGATCCAGGTGCTGGGCCTGGCTTCAGAGTCCCCAACTGCCAGGAGAAGGAGGAAGAACCCAGACTAGCCAGCGTTAGCCTAGGGATGGAAATGAGCTCCAAAAGCAATCAAATCTTCAATGAGGGAGGTGAAGAAACTGAATTTCAGGATAAAGTGGACTAATAGGTGACTATGTATCCTTCCTGACACTGCTGGCTCAGTGACCGGGTGCATCTACATCAGCCATGTGACTGGTACAGCAACAGAGGAGCTGGACTCTCACAGCCATGGCCATGCTTCAGTCAACAGTGTTACCATACGCTGCCAAATTGTACACCGTGCCAAAGGATTTGCATGTATAGTTTTTGAGGACTTCCCTGGCTTGAGCTCAGTTTCTGTTTAGAAAAATCAAAGTGATCCCCAAACAAACCAATAGACCATCATTTCCTATGAGCTGGGACCACAAACCACAATGGTTCCTCCTCTCTGTGCCACAGTGGCTTTAGTAGCAAGTCTCCGAGCTGCTCCTGTGGAGGCCAGGTTAGCATGACATCACGGTACTCCTTGACTGAAGAGTGTATACTTGCCTAGCATGTAAGAAGCCCTGGACTCAAACCCCAGTATTACAGAAAAAAATTTCTTTATGAATTAAGCCAGGCACAGTGGCACATATACTATAACCCCAGAATCTGGGAGGTGGACTCAGGAGGAACAGGAGTTCAAAGCTAGCCTCAGCCACTGTGGTGGCTCTTCTTGGCTGTGAACTTGATTACATCTGGAATTAACTAAAAACGAAGAAGCTGAAAAAAAGAAATGTCTTAGAAAATACATTGCTTTTAGGAGGGAAATGATTACAATTAAAATATATTCCATAAAGCACATTTATGGCATGTTCTTTGAGGAGTACTGCAGGGACATAAATATAGACTTTTCTCCTCAAATGATTCCATGCACAAAGTGACAGCACAGCCTCTTCACCACAAAGATCTAAGGATTACAAATATCATTCTCATACAAATTGACATATGGATCTGAATTTCATATAACAAGAGAAGTACTGTAGCTCAGTGGTGGAGTACTTGTCATGCATTCAGTAGATGCTGGGTTCGATACCCAGTCCTTCAAATATTATAAAATTTCTGTAGAAGAGAAATAAGACAAGAATGACCAAGGCAATTTTAGGTATTGAGTTGTAACATTGTGTTGACTATAACAACTGGCACTATTAAATAGCAAACTTTACTATGAAACCATAATCTTTTTTTATTTGATTTGGATTTAGAAAAATTTTAATTGGCTTACATAGTACTGGATTTCTTTGTGGCATTTGCAAACAAATTTATTTTGGATTCTCCTCTTCCACTTTTCTCCTCCACTCCCCCATACCCTCTCACCCCTCTACATATTTATTATAATCATTCTCACTTTAACAGCACACTTTTTCCTACTCCCCTCCCCTTGATTTCCCAATACCTCTTTTTTTCCTCATCTTTTGATCTCCTTTCTCGTTTCATAGGCCGTAACCACTTTATCTCGACACTTGGGACATTAGGGACATTGTTATCAATGTCGCTGTTTGAGAAAGAACATGGTGATATTCCCCCCGCCCTGTCTATGCCACCTGGCTAATTTTGCAAGTCTGTGTCATTCCTGAAAATTTCATTATTTCCTTTTCCTTTATAGATGAACAAAATTCCACTGTGTGTTAATACCACAGTTCTATTATCTGCAGATGAAAATCTACGATGGACATCATTTCCTTACTATTGTGAGTACTGCAGCAGCTTACATGGATGTGCAAGCATCTCTCTGGTTGGACATAGAGTCCTTTGGGTGTGTGCCCAGAAATTACATAGCTGTGTTACATTATAGTCCTATTTTAATTTTATTGAAAAATCTTTGTATTTATCTCTATAATGAACATACTACTTTACCCTCCTACACATATAGAGTGAGGATTCCTTTTCCACATCATTATCAGCTCTTATTGTTAACCATTATAAGGAGTGCGACAGAGTCTCAAAGTATTTGTAATTTGCATTTCCCTAATAGCTAAATGTGTTGAACACTTTTAGAAAACATTGCTTTCTTTGTGTGTTTTTTCTTTAAAGAAATGCTTGTCCATTTCATTAGCCTTTTTGTTGACTAAAAGACTTATGAAGAGGCTGTCTAATCCTTATTTTCCTTTATACATTCCTGGTTTTAAGCTACTGAGTGAAATACAGAAGCTTATGATTTTCTCCTGTTCTGTAGGTTGTATCTCCACGTGGCTGGTAGTTTCCTTTAATGTGAAGAAATTATTCATGCAATTCTGTGCATTAAATCTTAGTGCATTTCCTATGCTATTAGTCTTGTGGCCTCTACCTCCATCTTGTATTACTAACATTTTCCTCTAAGAGTTCAGCTTTAGAATAATTTAACCTTGTTTTTTGTGAAAGGTGAGGGGATATAGACATAAACCCATTCTTTTCAGGTAGATATCAATTTTACAGAAAGTCATTCAAGGGTCAGAAGGTCTGACCACTAAGTCTGACCACACCAAACATCAGAAAAGAAATGATTATGACTTTGTGAATTCTTTCTGAGAACTGCTAAGATTCATCAGTGCAATCGTAGGTAAAGCTGGCCTTCTCCTTTATCCTTCTTACTCAATGCTGGTCATTCTCTGTGTGACTTTGTATCCTCTCCTGTTCTCAGATCCTCCTATAGCATTTGCCATTGTGAATAACAAGAGTTGATGGCTCAATATGTCCGAGATGCAGTAACACTCCAATTGGAACTTGGTAGTTATTTTTCAATTTTGTTGAAGAAATATTTCTAATTTGTTTAACTTCTACATTTTACTTTCCTATGGAGTCTGCAATTGGATTCATTTCTTCCATGTGTTCAGTACCTTTAACTCCTGCTTTTGTGTAGGTTAATTTCTTTTAATTAATACCTTTTTATATGGTATATGATAATCTCTCACTGAAACTTTGAATTGCATCCTTTCATTGTATTCCCTTAATTACTGGTAATGTTGAGCCTTGTTTTGGACATTTCTGAATTGATTTAGAAATTTTTGCCAAGTCTGGAATCCATCTCTCATTTGTTTTATATTTTAGGTTTTACTAATTTAGTTTTAAATATTCTTTTTTTTAGCATAGAATGAGGAATCTTTGGGTAAGAGTGCTTTCTGCTGTTACTTTGGATTGGAGTTCCAGTCCTAGTTCCTACCAGTGGCTCACAACTGTCTACAAATGCAGCTGTAGGAGATGCTAAGCCTCTGGCCTCTGTTGTCGCTCACACTCATATCCAGGCTCCCAAACACACACTCAATTAAAAACAAGATTAATCTTAAAAATATTTATATTGGTTTTTTTTGGATAATGACTTTTCTTTCTTTTAATGACGTTTAATTTTCTTTGTCTTAATGATTTTTGAAATCTGTTTCATGCAAACTTTATAAATAATGGCATGTTCTTAAAATTCTTTCTTTGAAAACTGACTGCAAATCATTGTGTTTAGTCAAAAGCAATGAATATGTTGATCTTTTTATTCATTCATCCATCATTGATTGATTGATTGATTCATTCATTCATTTATCTTGGGTTTTTTTTTGGGGGGGGGGGTTGGATATGTTTCTCTATGTGAAGTCCTCACTGTCTTGGAACTGCCTCTGTAGACCAGATTAGCTGTAAATCCATAGTTCTGTCTGCCTCTGCTGTGTCTCTTGAGTCCTGAAATAAAAGGTGCCACCACCATGTCTGGGGAAAACTTTAACCTTTAACCTTTAGTAAACATATAAAATATTTTACATTGAAAGAACAGAGATTATCTACTTCTATAAAAAATTAATTTTAAACCTGGTGGTGGTGGCACATGCCTTTAATCACAGCACTTGGGAGGCAGGGACAGGTGGATCGCTGTCAATTTCAGGCTAGCCTGGCCTACAGAGCAAGATTCAGGACAGGTTCCAAAGCTACACAGAGACACCCTCTCTTGAAAAAAAACAACAAAAACAAAATCTTTAAAACATCATTTCCAATGATAGAGCTATATAAATACAATAAAGTGATGAATATTTTATTTAAGCTAATTCCACGAAATAATGTACACTCATAATATTTCTCCAGGGTCTTTGACAAGAATAAATTTATTTACCTCTTTCATAGGAATGAAAATGACTCCTGCAAACTTGGCAATGGGAATTTTCCTCTTCTCTCAGATTACAGTGGGCATGCTTGGCAATTCCTCAATTCTATTTTACTATGTCATTTTGATATTCACTGGAAAGCATTTAATGCCCAAAGACCTGATCCTAGAGCACTTGACTTTTGCCAACTGTTTGTCTCTCATCACAAAAGGCATTCCACAGACAATGGCACACTTTGGATTTAAGGATTTCCTGGATGACATTGGATGTAAATTGATAATGTATGTTTATCGAGTAATGAGGGGAATGTCCCTATATGCTATGTGTCTATTGAGTAGCTTCCAAGCAATCACAATCAGCCCTAGCAACTCTAGGTGGATCAAGTTTAAACACAGAGCCACCAAGTACATTGGTCCTTCCTGCTCTCTCAGTTGGCTTGTGCACATGTTGTTAAACATTTTGACTCCAGCAAGAGTGTCAGGCCCCATTTACAACAAAAATGTGACTAACTGGGTGAATTATGGATATTGCTCATGGTTTGCTTCCAGCAATGTGACAATCAAACTGTACATGTTCTTACTGTGCTTCTCTGATGGTCTGTGTCTGGGTCTCATGGCCTGTTCAAGTGTCTCCATGGTGAGTCTCCTCTACAGACATAAAAGACAGGTCAAGCATATTCACAGTGTTCAACACTTTCTGAAAGTCTCGCCTGAGGACAGAGCCACCCAAACTGTCCTTATCCTGGTGTGCACATTTGTCATCTCTTACTCAGTGTCATCCATTCGGCTTGTCTTTAGGACCTCCTCCAAAGGTCCAACACTATGGGGAATAAGTGTATTTCTATTTCTAGAAACATGCTTTCCCATAGTTTGCCCATTTGTTCTCATCAGTAATATCAAGTCTATTTCTAGCCTGTTTTTACCCTGCTATGGTAAAAGATAGCTCTCTCTATATTTGATAGGAACCCTGGTTGTCTGTTTTTTATATATATATATTGGCATATTCTTTTATCTCTTGTATAATGCTAAGACCATATTTTAAATATATCAAGCAACCCATAACTTCATATGGTCTAATCATGAGACATTTTATTACAGCATTTTTTGCAGAAATTTTCTATCCAATAATGAGCATTTATTTCAAATATATAGAATCATCATATCATACAAATGTGACAAAAGGCAAAGTAATGGTGAACTTGAGAAAATATGTTCAGGAGACCAGACCTTATCTGGAGAATCAAGAAAAAGATTTCCAGGTCTTGTGAATTGTTTTCATTTTATATGTATGGGCATTTTTCCTACATGTATGTCTGTGCACCACATGCATCCTACAGAGGTCAGAAGAGGCTGTTCAACCTGTAAGGACTGGAGTTATAGGTGTATTTTGGGCACTATTGAGCATTGGAAATAAAGCCTAGTTGTTCTGATGAGCAGTCAGTGCTCTTAACCACCAAGAACTGTTTTATCAGATGTTTGATCAGGTTTTATGGTTTTTTTTATATTTTGTGTAGGTGTGTGTGCCTCAGTGTGTATAAGTACACCACAAACAGCCTGCTGCTCACAGAGGCAAGAAGACCATATTGGATGCTCTGCAACTGGAATTATAGGCGATTGTGAGCCACTCAGTGTGGTTGGTGGGAACTGAACTCAGTTTTTCTGGAAGTTCACTCCCTGCTTTACCCACTGAGCCAGCTGTCCAGTGTCAAGCCATGGTTTATTGTCTCTCATACACAGGCACTACAATTCTTCAAGTGTCATCACTGATCTGGAAATATTGTAGGACAATGATGGAAACAGAATTTACCATTAAAAAATTAGTCAGCCTCAGAAAGGCAAATGTTACGTTTTCCTTCACGTGAAATCAAGGAACAGAAAGGAATCAGAGTAAAATATGAACTACTGAGAAGAGGAAAAGAACAGAGAACAGGAAAGGGAGAAATAGATGAAATAACGAGGATCAATATGTCACAAGCACATAATGCACATGTATGAAAGTGTCACAATGCTATCACTTACTTTGTTTAATTAATATATGCTTTAAAATAAAAAGTAACTAAAATCTGTCACCAGAGTCCCGTGGCCCATTAAGTTCATTTTACTCACATGTCTACCTCCTTGACTCTGGCTCCTACATGGCAAGTGCTGCAACATCTGCCTTCTAGAAGACTCATCAACATGTTTTAATTGCGTATAATTCTATTCTTTACATATATTCATTTCTTCAAAAAGTAAACCTCTGGCCTCCTGCTTTCTCCTGAGGAGTTACATTAATAACATACTTTACTTATAATAAATTTTCCTAGGAGAAAATTTCTCCTTTTCTGCAAAGCAGAAATGAGTCTAGCCTGGGGCCCTCTGGTCCCTTGAAAATGCACATCCCAATAACCAAGTCCTTCCCACTGGAGGATAAATGTTCTATCTTCTCCATGATGTGAGGGACTACATATGAACACATGAACTTGGATGGGAGACCTTCAGTTCTGAATTTAGTGCCATTATTAACAGGTATCGACACATAGTTTTTTTTATTTAAATAAATAAAGTTATTTATTTTACATCCTTCCCACAATTTCTCCTCCCTCCGCTCCTGTGTTCCCATCCACTCTTCCTTCCTTTCTGTTTAAGAAAGGGCAGGTCTCCTGTGATTATCAACAAAACATGGCATATCAAGTTTTAGTAAGTGGGCAAGGCAACCCAGTATGATGAACAGGTCCCAAAAGCCAGCAAAAGAATCAGAGACATCCCCAGTTCCCACTGCTAGGAGTCCCACAAGAGAACTAAACTACACAACTGTAACACATTTGCAGAGTGCCTAATAACTAACGCATCAGCAAACTATGAATGCTATCTTTGAGTCTGTTCAGAGGGTCTGTATCTACATTTTAGTTTGTTTCATTCAGGTATATGATATTTAGTTTTATTAATATTTGTGCATTCCACAAAACAGGGCAATTTTCCTTATTTATGTTTTCATGAGTCTGAGCATTTTGAAAATATTCTCTCATTTAAATCTCAGCCTCTTATCTAATACATTCTCTGTGAGCTTCTCTGCATATTACAGGAATTGTCACTTGGTCATCCAGCTCCAAAACATATTAGGATTTTAGTCTCATTTTGTTGTTTCTTCTGTTCAGTAATTTGTCTTATCTTATTACTGTATCTTATTTTCATAAAATACAGTTTGGATGTAAACATACTCTAAAGAAGGGAGGTTGCTAAATGCTACAGTTAACTCTGGCTTAGATTTTTCACAAGAGTGCTTGGTTTTCTTCTGCTACAAAAGGAAACTTTGTGATTATTGGGAAAATGTGAAAGGTGTTAAGAGATGAGATAACATTACTACATAGATATAAATATTCAAGGGTTGACAACTTAACTGTGGTTATGTGGTGTAATGCTGTTTCTGGTAGGAAATGTATAGTAGGCGTATATGACATATGATGTGAACAGCACCAGGCATGGATCCCTGGGCAATTCATTTGAAAGACAAGCATTCTACCTCCAGAATATCCACACCCAGAAAACAGTCTTATCCAGCATGGTAGCCTCAGTAAAGTTGTATGAGAAAACCTTTTATTAACTTTTGCAAGTTTTCTATCAGCTTGAATGATCTCACACCATAACATTTAAAAAAATAGCAAAAGTAATACAATGTCTCACATTTTGTTCCACAGAAAATACTGCAATACTGCTTACAAATTTAGGGGAAACATTTTTAAAATGTGGAATGAGAAAAAAGTTACCTGTAAACACACACACACACACACACACACACACACACACACACACACACACACTACATATCCTAGCATTCAGGAAAGCAAATTAACCTAGGAAATATGGCAAAGCATTTGGTAGATGTCTTATTTCTCTTTCTTGTTACTGGACAAAATGCCTGGCTAAGGCAACTCAAATAAGGAGAGGTTTGTTCACAGCAGTCTGAAGGCAGAGTCCATCATGGTAAGGGAGCAGCAGTGAGGGAAGCTGGAGTTGTGATGAGAGAGCATATTGATGCTGAGTTCACAATAAGTGAGTAGAAAAAGGAATGTCTGTGTTTATTTCACTTTTCTCTTTGGCCCTTTTGATTAAGACTCTACAACCAGCCTGTGTGGTGGTGTCACCTTGATTCATAGTGGGTCTTCTGTCCTCAGTTGAACCTCTCTGAAACACCCTCACAGTTATATCAACAAGGAAGAACAACCATCAGGAGTCCATATCACCAACTTGACACTCATATGCTTGCCTTTTAACATTAAAAAAAATAATCATTTAACAAAATTCCACATTTAGAATTGTCAAAATGTCAGAGGATGCCCAACTTTAAAATACATACTTAACCATAAGAAGATAAATACATATGTACCACAACTGACATAAAAATCCCAACTCAGAATCAACAAGGATATATATGGATATGTATGTGTATTGGAACTACCAAATGTTTATGATCATGATATGTTTTTAACATTTCAGAAAGCTGTACACCATTAAATTAAGTTGGGAAATATATGAGGGTAGAGAAGCTGGGAGAAGGGATAAGTAACACTAAACATGCTTGGAGAACACAAATATAAGTGTGTGTGTGTGTGTGTGTGTGTGTGTATGTGTGTGTTCAATTGGAGTTATTATGCCATACAGAGGATGATGTTCACCTCAGAACCATAGGTTACCAACTAAAACGTCACATGTAAGATGACTCCCCTTTCCTTGTTGTTCAGAGTATCCAGGAGAACAACCAAAAAATGTAAATATTATTGCCATTGCTCTTGGTTACCCAGCAGAACTGGATGACAAGACAGTCTTGCTGAAGACACCACACACTCTGGGAAGGTGACATGAGAAATCATATTCATATTGACCAAGCAGCTTCCCCTGTGCTGGGTGCTTTTCATAGCACCTGAGATGCATACACAGTGCTGGAGGAAGAAAGTCACCAGTGGACCTACCCAGCTGTGAACACTGTGAACTACAGTAATGATTGGCAGAGGAAGACACTTACATTGGTACAGTGGTGACAAAATTATTATTGGGGTAACCAGCAACTTTCTGGTTGGACTTAGGGCTTCCTCCAAAGGAAGCCTGGTGCTGCATATCTGGCCAGGAATCCACGATTGAGGATATACAGATCCCATGGATGACATTACTGCTATTACTTTGTTAAATGGACAGAGTGTCAAACAAACCTCTACAATCATATATCTTTACCTCTAGATTATTGCAACATTCCAATCTCCTCAGAGAAGTTTCTTTGTGCTGGGAAGGGTGGTTTTCACACTGACCAAAGTGCAGAGAGCAAGTGACTCTGTAATGATCTGTCACAAGTAGGATATCTGTATCTTCCTCCTCACCCCAAGTGTCAGATATCATCATGGAAAAGGGGGTGGAAAGATTGTAAGAGGCAGATATCAGGGAGGATCAGAGAAAAACAGTATCTGGTCTCTATGACAGGAGCAGTGCACTCATGAACTCACAACAACTTGGATGCATGCATAAGACTTGTACATGCTCAGGCTTCTCAATACTCTAGCATGAGGAAGTTCATAAGACCCCAGCCATGACTGAGGAGCTATTGACATTTAAAGTATTCTAGAGAAGGAGGCTCAGTTCTCCTTAGGGATATAGGCCCCAGTAGGTCCACCAAGCTCCAGTGGATGGCTTCGCACACCTATGTGTATATGGAGAGCAGAAATTGAAATTGGCGGTTTATGGAAACTACTGGACATGAAGTTGCAAGAGCTTAGGAATGTGGAGGTGGATATAAAGGACTTAGGAGGACAAGTAAGGGGGTGAACATGATCAAATCGCATCTATGCATATATGAAATTCTCAAAGAATTAATAAAAAATACTGTATTTCAAAACTACACCCACAAGCATAATTCTGTCTTCAGTCTGTACAGACACGCATGCATGTGCACTACAGTTCGTTGAAAAGGAAATTCAGGCCTGTGTGCACCGGCAGCTTGGCGGCCTGGACGCTGCACAGCAAGCAGTCCAAGAGTCCAAGGGCCAGAGTCCAAGGTAGCGCGGCCTGGCTGCCTGGGCGGACAAAGACCCATGTGGCACTCAGGTTCCTGCCGCAGCTCACAAAGACGCGGAGCCTAGCAGCGGGAGGGCACCACTGGCACCAGAGCGGCGGAGGTCCGCGAGGTGCGCCAATCCTGCCTCACCTGTGGGCGCAGCAGCCCTTGGCATCGCCCCTGGCGTCCCCATACAGCACCGGTGGCTTGCAGCTGCCCTGGTGGCGGCGAATGCCCGTGCTCTGCCGGCTAAGCACAAGGTCCTCACCTTCCCAGGCGAGGGGACCTTTCCGGGGGGATCCGGGACGTGCAAGTTGGGCTATGGCAGACTCAGCTGGTCCGTTCGGACCCCAGCGCGGCGATGGTGTTGCAGCTCCAAGAGCGGAGCGAAGCCCCGGCCGGGATGCTGGCCCTGCAGGGCGGTGGCAGTGGGTGGCTGTGGCGAAGAAGCTCCCTAAGGCCCCAGGCGGAGCAAGAGGGGGCAGAGGCGGTGGAGGAGCCTGAGAAGGCGTGGCGGCAGAGTAGCGGAGGAAGGCGACGCGAATTTCTGGCGTGGGGCGACAGGCGACCAGCGCCAAGGCCGCTCCTGAGCCCACAAGCCCGTGGAGCCTTAGCGCAGTCCGCGGCCAGTCCTCCGCGTCCCAGTCCCATGGCGCCCCGCAGCACGCGATGTTGGCCGACTTGCCAGAGCGGTAGTCTTCTGGGCCTGAAACTTCCTGCTAATCTCCTTGCCGGTCCCCTTCCTCTGCCCAAAAGACCCAGATAGCTTCCCCGAGTGGCGCCTCCAGTCGCAGCGGAGCGCTCACTGGTGGCGGATGGTTTGCGCCATCGCCATCTGGCGGTCTTGGTGGCTTCACTCAAAGAAGTGCTGATGCGGGGCCTGGACCTTCACTGAGCGACTTCTGCTGCATAGGCCCAATTGGCATTCTGACATGCAGCTCCTCAAGGCTCTCTGGGCATTCAAAGCACTCTGCTGCTTCCTGGTCATGCACAGTTCCTCAAAGAAGGTCAGCGGGCCACTGGAACCTGTGAGATCGTGAACCTAGACCTGGACAGCAGCCAGACAAGGAGGAGGATCGCCAAGCGGACTGCACGCTGTGCATGCAGAAAGGGACAGATTATAGGCACCATGCAAGCCCGGCCTGCTTGTGTGGACTAGGTCGAGAAGACAAAGTCCAGCCGTGGCCTATGCAGCTTCAGTCAAGGCCTCTCAGAAGCGAAGGTGCTATGTTCTAACATGAGAGAACTCCCTCTTCCAGAACATTTACTGGCAACATAAATCTATTGACGAAAATGCAGTTCTCATGACAGAACTTCCATGGCTCACCATAAAGTGTGGGGTTAAGTATTCAGTGTGAACACTGGGGGACACAATCAAGATTTGGCATTTTGGAAATGTGCAAACTCTTAATGCACCTGTGCAGCTTCAGGCAGGTCCCCTGGTGTCTCTGAGTTGTGGGCAGAGAAGCAGCAGAAAGCTGTTGTGTGAAGCCTTCCTTCAGCCTGGCCCCTCCTCTGTGTCTTGGCATCATTGTCTCCCTGCAGCCTAGATCTGCACTGAGGATCTGCAGCTGGCTCTGCTAACATGGGAGAACCACAGGTGAAAGTTTCAGCTTTGTAAGTTGGCAGGTACACACAGCCATTATTATTATGTGTATGTGTCACCTGTAATTGAGCTATCCAGACAGTGGTAGGCTTCTGACCATGCTAGGAAGACAAGAGCAGACCACACCCAAATTAACCAGAAGAAAGAAGCAGTAAGAGTGTGGGTGAAAGTAGGGAACTAGACAAAGAGTGAAGTTGGCTAACATGAAGTTGATAAATGATGGAAACCAAGGATGAGGCAGGAGAGGAGAGGCCGAAGGCTCAGACCATCACATGAGGAACAGGGGCAGGTCTGTCCAATTTACAGACATCAAGAGGGTTCAAGAGAACACTGCAGACAACTGTCTGGAGATGTCTGAAAAGGACACTGACATCCACAGGAAGACACAAACAACCAATCTGAGTTGAAGAATGACAAGAAGAATGAGGGAACTAATGATCCCAAAGCCTCCTAACGAGAAAGTCCCAGGATGTCAGGCAACAGTGGCGCATGCCTTTAATCACAGCACTTGGGAGGCAGAGGCAGGAGGATCTCTGTGAGTTTGAGGCCAGGGTTACAGAGTGAGTTCCAGAAAAGGCTCCAAAGGTACACAGAGAAACCTTGTCTCAAAACACAAACAGACAAAAAAGTCCCAGGCCATGATTGAAACCAATTGTCTTCAAAGTCTTGGGAATATGGACATGTTGAAACCACTTCCATAACTTGCTCTGCATCAGTCAGAGTTCTCTAGAAGAACAGAACCAATGAGAGAAAGATGTATTAAACAGTATTTTTCAGATTTGGCATACACACTGTGGTCTGGGTAGTCCAAACATAGACATCTTCACACTGAAGAGGCTAAGAACCCTCTAAGTGCTCAGTCCACAAGGCTGAATGCTTCCACAGTCCCATTGGGATGCTGGAGGCCTGGAGGATTCTGGAGAGCGACTGCTCTTCAGTCAACATTGGAAGTCCAAGAAGCTGTTCTGGTGTCATCAAAAGGTTCATAAGTAGAGGCTGGCAATAGTCGCAGCAACAGCAGAGCAGCTATCAGCAAGAAGGCAAAAAAAAATCTTTTCTTATACTTCCTTCTATCTGGGTCACCAATGAAAGGTTTCTCCACATTCAGGCTGAAGCTTTCCATTCCAATTAACATAATCAAGAGACTGATCACAGGCATACCCAGAGGCTAACCTAACCTTGACAGTCTCTCCAGGTGTACCCAGAAGCTGACAGTATTAACCACCACATTCTGTGAAGCTGGTATCGTTCTGACAATAGAAGAAGCAGCAGGCATTTGAAGAAACACTGTAGGCCTTAGACACCTGAACACAAAAGCTCCTCACGCTGTAAGAAACCACATTTGGTTGGAAGGACCAAGTACCATGTCCCCTTGGAACTCCTCTCAGGAATGCAAGTTTGGCTCAACACATGGCAATCAGAAAACTAATCTTATATTTCCCCTGGCAACAGTGACTCAGGCCTTGCAATTTATGTTAGAGAACATAACTTATGAATAATAGAATAACACCATTAGAGATGAGAGAGAGAGAAATGACCTAAGCCATAGTCCAGTGCAGTAAGTTAGAAGGCAGGTTTTTGTTGTTGTTGTTTTTTGGTTTTTATTTTGTTTTGGTTTTTTGTTACCCACAGATCCACAGATTCATTGACAATAGTCATCTGGATTTGTTTATAGGTTCATGTCCACATGCAGGGGCAGGAAGCCCATTTTTCTGAGAATATGTCCTTAAAAGAAGTCATCAACCTTCTGAAAGAGCAGCAATCATCCCTTGTCAATCTCCCAGACATGTTATTGGCAACAGGTGAGTGTCAGGAAGCGGCAAAGAGGAGGAGTACTGTGTAGGGATTCGTTCTTGGGCACAGTTTCATACAGTATCTTATTTCTACAGGACAGGAAAACAGTGAAGATATCCCAAACAATTCCTGGAACACCAGTGAAGTAAATGATAGTGTTAGTAGTCCTGGAAATCAGATGGACTCCCTTTCCATTATCGAAAAAGGTCAGTTTCCTGAGCCTAACGACAGAAGTGTTTCTGATGGAAACCCTCAGAATTCCAGAAGACCAAGTCAAGTCAACTGCAGTTACCAGGAAGAATCTCAGAAGGCAAACTCTCCTGAAGATAGATGTCCCTATGGAGGTACAAACAGAGATTATGTCCAGGCCAGAGCAGACTGAAGACTCCTGGAATCATGATGCAAGCTCCACATGTGTGGGTCATAAAGAGAAAAGCCATAGAGACCCAAAGACATATAAATGTGAGGAATGTCAAAGAACCTTCAAATATCCCTGTAATCTTGCAGTCCACCAGAAAGTACACAAAAAGAAGAGGTCATTTTTCCATGCTGAGTATGGTAAAGGCTTGTGTAGGTGCTCAGACCTGAGAGTACATGAGCTCATACACGTGGAAAATAAGCCTTTCCAATGTAGTACATGTGGAAAGTCTTTCAGCAATCAAACAAAACTGAAGGCTCATGAGAGGATTCACACAGGAGAGAATCCCTACACCTGCTCCCTGTTAACCATAGCTTCTGCCAGTCATCCACATACCACCATCACCTGAGGAATTGCCACAAGTCAGACTGAACTGTGTAACTTCCTCACCAGAGGTTAGCAGGGCTTCAGCTCAGTGTCTCATGTGCACATGAAGAAGCATGTAGTTTCAAGACAGCAAATAGCAATTAAAGTTGTCACATGTAACTTCCGGGTTGTTCCATCTACCTGTTGTCACATTCCAGTGCCATGTGTGTAAAGAAGATGAGTCTGTTTTCTGCTCAGTAACATTTTTCTAATGACTTAAGTTAGCTTGTAATTTGTTACTGATATATATCAAATTAAAAGATGGAACTGTAATCCAATTGGCTCTTTTTTTATTTTTTTAAAGAAATTTTCTACTCACCCTAGATCCCACCCACAGACCCCACCTCCTCCCTCCTCCCATCCCCCAGTCCTCCCCCCAAGACACCCCCCATCCCCACATCCTCCAAATCAAGGTCTCCCATGGGGAGTCAGTAGAGACAGGCACACAGAGCTTAGGCAGTCCCAAGCCACTCCCTGCTGCACCAAGGCTACACAAGGTGCCACACAGCAGGCACCTGGCTCCCAAAAGCCTGCCCATGGACCAGGGATGGATCCCAACCCCCCCCCCTCAGCCCAGTTGTACCCCAAAAAGTTCAGGCTAAACAACTGTCTCCCTTATCCAGGGGGCCTAGTCCAGTCCCATGGGGGCTCCACAGCCACTAATCCACAGTTTATGGGTCTCCACCAGTGTGGCTGGTCATTTCTGCATGTCTTCCCATCAGAAATAGGGGGTGGGGATTTAGCTCAGTGGTAGAGCCCCTGCCTAGCAAGCACAAGACCATGGGTTAGGTTCTCAGCTCTGAAAAAAAAAGAGGGTATGGAATCTGAAGCCAGTTCCCTAAATAAAACTGTCTCTTACGTATATTTTGAGGGGGGTGTTTGTGATTTTGGGACTATTTCTCTGTTTTTTTGCTTCAGTTACACAGCATGAGAGTTCAACAGAGGACTTAGTTTTCATTTCTTTATTTTTGCCTTGTTTGAACAGGGTACTTCTTATCAGGAGCTTTGTACCCCAGTATATCTGGTACTACAGATTCCAAACATTCTCTGGTCTCCTGCTCTCCATGTAAGAGGGGGTCATGTCAGCGCCCTGCCATTACCTCTGATTTTTTTTCTACCCTGTGAAGATTTCAGACTCATGTCTTAGGCTTGCATGGTATCTCCTCTGACTTTTTTTTACCAGTCAGTCACAATGGTTCAGAGAAGACTGCCATACTTATTCCAATGCCATAACCCTATACTTTTCATAGCTCTATCCACATGACACCTAGAATATAGGGAGTAGGGTTGGTTATATGGAAGCTCCACTGACAAGATGATAAATAGATTACAAAATGTAGAGGTTTTCCATGAATAAACTCCAAAAATTGTACCAAGAAAGGAAAAGGGAATATAGCTATATTGAGATACTGGAACTCTGTGTATAGTTGAACCCAGCATGCATAGGGTCACTGAGCTGTTGGCATCTTTATGTGGTTGCTTTCATTGAGGAAGCTGAGCTGAGTTCCAGTGTCATGTAGAAATGTTGAGGATGAATTATGACTTTCCCCTGATGTCCCTGGTTCAGCCTTAGAGTAGGAAACCAGGAGGCTTCAATTGTTAAAATCCAGAATTTATTCAGCTGACATGAATTTCAACATAATTTATACATTTTTCCATTGAAGATTTTAGTGTTGGGGTCCTTGTGGCTGATTTCTCCCCAGCGTTTGCCTTCAAACCCTCTTCTTATGGTGGTGTGTTCTTGTTCTCTAGTCTTTCTTTTCTTGTGAGACTTTGTAAGTTGGGTGATTTAGGCTTCACGATTTCAAAAGTAAAGTTTCATAGATTGTGGTTTGGAGAATATTTCAGTCTTTATAATCTTTCAAGATTCTAGTCTTTTGGTGATTACAGATTATTGGATTAGGATCATAATGTTCCTTATGTTTCCAAATAAAGTCATAGCCTAAAGACCATAGTTAAGTCCTGTACACCTGAACACCAGAGGACAGAACTCAGCTGATAGCAATGAGATATCCTGATGATGGCATGAAGCACTCCAGCCATCTCAGCACCTGGGAAAAGTATGAGCAGGGGGATCAGATGTTCAACTATTCTCTGCTACAATGTGTGTTCAAGGACACCTTGGCCTACCCAGAGGAAATCAATAAATCCCTTAATGAATGTCAAGAAAGCCAAGGGGAAACACAAACATTTCAATGAAATCCATAGGACAGCTCAAAAAGAAGCAATAAAGCAAATAAAAACTGTGGGATTTCGGGAAATGTAAAATCTAGGTGAGCAGATGGGAACTACAGATTCAAACATCACCAACAGAAAACAAAGATGGAAGAATCTCTCTCTCTCTCTCTCTCTCTCTCTCTCTCTCTCTCTCTCTCTCAGACAGAGTTTCTCTGTGTAGTTTTGATGCCTGTCTTGGATCTTGCTGTGTAGACCAGAATGGCCTCAAATTCACAAAGATCCACCTGGAACCACCTCCTGAGTGCTGGGATTAGAGTCATGTGCCACCACCACCTGGCCTGGAAGAGAGAACCTTATGCAATGAAGACACTAGAAGAAATAGATACTTCATATTTCATGAAAGAAAAATGTTAAATCTCACATATTCCTGACATAAAACATCCAGGAAATCAGGGAATGTATGAAAACAACAAGCTTGTTTGTTTTTCTGTTTAGTGCTGTTTTGAGAGACTTTGTTTCTGTAGCCCTGGACTACAGGAACTCACTCTGTAGACATGGGTGGCCCCAGCTTAGATATTCACCTGCCGGTGTTTACTTAGTGCTGAGATTAAAGGTGTGTGCCAGGATTAAAGGCCACTGACTTCCTCCAAGCATTCTAATGTTTAGGATGAATTGTATCCTGTGGTGGTAATCTAATTGTACTGAAATGTGATTTTGATTGTATGTTAATAAATAAAGTTGCTCGGGGGTCAGAGCTATTAGAGTCATAGCAAGAGTGTGGCGGTGGTGGCACACGCCTTTAATCCCATAGATATCTGTGTGTTCAGGGATATAGCCAACATTGGAGACATATGCCTTTAAGACCTAGGGGGCTGTACATTCAGACAGTGACGAGGCAGTCACGTGTTTAGGTTTACAACCAATGAGAAGGCAGAACAAAATACTTTAAATAGATGAACAGACAGGAAGCGAGCGCTCATTCGGGAAGCTGGGACACCGCAGGTGAAAGGGTGAGATTTTAGCTCTGAGCTCTGACCTCTCGGCTTTCTCTTTTGCATTGTTTCTGTGTTTCTTATTTAATAAGACGGTTGGTTACATCTACATCTGGCGCCCAACGTGACAAGAATCAAAAAAAAAAAACTGCTTGGCTTGGCGGCAGGTCCACTTTCCCGCAAGGGCGGCAGGCGGCCCGCGGCGGCGGCGGCGGCAGTGGCGGCACACGGCGGCCGGCGGCGATCGGCTTCTTAGTCCGAGCAGCGGCTTCTTAGCCTGGGTCTAGTTCTGCTTGACCTCAGGCTGGACTATCGGTGAGCTGCTTGCTTAAATCCTGCTTGCTTAAAGCCGGTGCTACAAACAACTCAGACCTGCCCTGCCGAACAGGGCCCTGCCTGTAAAGCCAACGCACGTGGTCGGAGTTTAAGGAAGCCAAGACCCAAGCCTTGACTAGGCACAAGAGGGAACACGTGGCTACATTTAAACTTTAGCCAGCTACGCTTTCTTGTTCTCTCTCTCTCTCTCTCTCTCTCTCTCTCTCTCTCTCTCTCTCTCTCTCTCTCTGGATTGACACCTGGGACACTAGGTGGCTGTTTTGAAAATCCCCTCGGATTTCTACTGATCTACGCAGATTTGGTAAGTCATAAAGGAAACTATTTAAAAGACAATTTTTTTCCACATTTAAAAAAAATGGGTTTCCTGTGTACATTGGAAGAAAATTGGGTTTTGTTTGAAATTTTAGGCAGTCTGACAATGGAACAACTCTATGAGAAGATTAATGTTGATCGAATTATGCAGTTTATCACCATGCTTATTCTCATTTTACTATTTAAAAAGATAGTCGATTTAAGTGCCAGGATAACAGCTTTAGAAAAACCTGTTAAACCTGTAAAAATTCAGACAGAAGAAATTAACAGTGAAGTTGGTTCAAGTTTGGATCATAAGGTTGTAGAAAGAAAGCCTGTTTTCATACAGTCACCCTTAATTTATCCTGTAACTGTACAGCAGGTGCCTGATCAAATGATGGCTACACAAAATAATTGGGCTCCAATTGAAATGTTGGATTTAAAAAGGTTTAAGGAGGCAATAGTATCTTATGGCATGCATTCCCCATATGTAAAGCAAATGTTAAACTCTTGGTCAACATATAATAGGATAATACCACAGGACTGGCGGGACCTGGCACAAGGTGTTCTGGAACCCAGCCAGAGACTTCAATTTCTGACTTGGTTTAAGGAGGAGGCTAAAAATATAGAAAAACAATGGAGGGATAAAGGAATACAAGTTTGCCAGGATCAGCTTATTGGAGAAGGCCAATATGCTTCAGCACAAACACAATGTTTATATGATGTCCAAACCCTAATTTTATGTCGAACGGCAGCCTTGAATGCATGGAAAAAGCTGATTCTGTAATCACTCATTTGCTAGAAGTTATGGCCATCATGGGTATACCTGCACAAATCAAAACTGACAATGCTCCATCATATGTCTCTGTTAAAATGAAACAGTTTTTTGCTTATTACAATATAAAGCATATTACAGGCATACCACATAATCCTACAGGTCAAGCAGTTATAGAAAGATCAAACAGAAATCTAAAGGATATGCTAAATAAACAGAAATGGGTAACAAAAACCCCCAGAAATAGACTGCATAATGCTCTTCTAACTTTGAATTTTCTGAATGCCAATGAGAAAGGAACAACAGCTGCAGAGAGACATTGGATAATAGAAAAACTACAGAATTAAATCAGCCTATATACTTTAAGGATGTGCTGACCTCAGAATGGAAACCAGGGTATGTATTACATTGGGGACGAGGTTTTGCTTTTGTTTCTGCAGGAGAAGATAAGCTGTGGGTACCGTCAAAATTGATAAAGGTTCGATTTGAACAAGAGAGACCTCTTAATTGAGGAGGTGATAGTTCATTAACCAGCATGAACATCCAATTTAAACTAACTTGTATCAATAACACATGCCTTTTCATTTAATCAGATAATAACTTGTCAAAAGGAAACATCCCCAAAATTAGTCTTGGGGAAAGGTTTTTGTTTTTGTCTTTTAGGAGAATGAAGGTTAAGGAATCTGAAGAACACTGGACAAATGAGACAACTGAAGAAAAGTGACAAATCATCTATCCCAAGAAACAGAGTGAAACGGTGTATGGGTATATATTATCTAAAAAATTTTATGTCTTCCTAAATGTTTGTTTCTGCTTTTCTCTAAAGAAAAAAAAACACTATTGGTTTTCTAACAGTCCCAGTTCAATTAAAATTTAAAGCTGACTTTGGAGTTGGAGAATGGCTCCCTCCTTCTTTAAAATCAAGCATGTTGTTAAAAGGAAAATGCAAACTCCCTGTATCATGCCAGAATAAGAGCCATCTTCTGCTATGGTACAGGACAAAAGCAAAACTAATTAAGGGACTATTCTATTACTAATCTCAACTCTTTTGATTCTATTCTGATTCTTTAAACTTTTCTTAAAGTATAAATTTTATATCAAAATTTATAAGATATATATATATATATACACACTTTAAACTTTGTTTAGATATGAATGGTCATATAGAGTACTAACTAATTCTAGAAAAAAGGCTAGCTGCATATATATGTTTTTGTGTTCGAGTCTCTTATCAGTTTTCTACAGGAAATCACGGCCAGGCCTAACATCAACTGAAGTCTCCAGAAAGAAGATGGGGCCCCACAACAACAACAATTCCACGTGGACAATAATAATATCATTAAGCTGACAAACATCATCCATAGATCAGCTTTGAACTACAAGGTGCTCAGAGCAATTTTGAGATGACTAGCTGAGATGATCCAGTCTCAAAGACTACTTGAATAAGGACTTGAGATAAACCCTGAACTTAGGCATTATACACAGACTGGATAATGAAGGATATAGTTACCTCTCCTAGAATTTGACAATTAACCTAAAATTTTTCTTTCAGGATAAAGAAAACTTCGCCCATACCCAGCAGGAAGCAATTTTAAGAATACGAAGCCCACATTCCCAAAGAGGTGGTGTGGGGTGGGTGGTTTTTTGGTCTTTTTAATGGGTTTTGGGTCTGGGATAATTTTCAGTGTTTAGGGGGGTTGGTTACAAGTTATTGTCAAGGGTTAGGAAAAAGGCTAAGCAAAGGAGATTAGATTTAAGGTTCTTGTTAAAAAAAAAGAAAAAGAAAAAGAAAGAAAGAAAAGAAAAAGACAATTACTAATTTTAAATACTTTACATTGGATTGGATTGTTTTATATTGTATACAAATTTGAAACTGATATTGTTAGAAAATGCTATATGTATATTACCATTCATTTAACAATGTAATGCAAATTTCTGATCCTTGAATGTTATTATTATCAACTATTAGGATATAAAGAAATGAAAGCTAGTAGTTAGACATTATCATAGAACTTGTAGTCATATTAGATATGTTTTAAAAATTGAGCAGAGATGTTTTAGACAGGTCATCTTCAAACCCTTCAGAGATCTACAGAATATGGCATTTAAAATGTTTTAATAACTTAGAAAATTTTTCTTTTTTGAGACATGTCGGCTCCTGGCAGTACTAATCTACTTCAGAGAAAATATGGGCATTGAAGAAACTGCATATGGAGTCAACTTTCCTTGTGGCAAAAGTTAGCCACTGGACAACAAAGTATCCTTGAATCAACAGGACAAAATGGACAGACAGAACATGAAACAAGGGACTATTGATTCTTGCCAAAACAAGTGTGGTTATGGCTTTATCAAAAGGCATCTTCTGAGGCCAGGACAATATGGCCCCATCCCTGAAGTGGCCTTTGCATCCGGAAAAGGTACGGTGCCCTTTTCTTCGAAGGCAGCTTAACAGGCAGAGGGACGATGGATTCTGTTGTACAATGGAACAGCAGCTGAAAGCTCATGCCTCTCAAAAGTAGACTGGCATTTAATAGAGGGATGTGGAGAAGAAGGGGATGCTGAGATGAAGCCATATATACACAGCCAAGAAGAATGGACAGCTGAATTAAAAAACTGTCAACAATTTCCAGAATTTAAAATCCTGAATCATGACAGGACACTAGTGGAATTCAGGTGTTTCTGGTACGTGGACTGCTCTCACCCAATGTGAGGTTGAACTGTTGACCTTGTGTACATCCTACTTCACAAATGAGTCTGTCAGATACACTAAGCCTATAGGCTGAAGATGATGCCCCAACACTGCGGAGAAACCTCAGGTGACTGCCCAGGCAGCTGGCTGTTTCTTTCAACTCACAAAAATTTTTTGGAAGTTGCTTTTGTGCACTTCCTGTTTTTATTTTTGTTAGCTAATATTATTCCCTTCTTGGGTCTCTGAGGGAGTTGAAGATTAGTTAGTTATGGTTAAAGATTAGTTAGTTGTAGTTGAAAATTAATTAGGATAGAAAGTACATTAGATACATCTTGGAATTACCAAAATAGGATAGATAATGGAATTATTTTCTCTGATTTGTCAAATACCTGTTTAGGTATTTATTACTTGTATATATTGTATATAGTTATTGTACTTTTGTATATATTTTTTCTTTTGTTAGTTATAACCTTTGCTTTTTTTTCTTTTTATTAAAATAGAAAAGGGGAAATGTGGTGGTAATCTAATTGTACTGAAATGTGATTTTGATTGTATGTTAATAAATAAAGTTGCCCGGGGGTCAGAGCTATTAGAGTCATAGCAAGAGTGTGGCGGTGGTGGCACACGCCTTTAATCCCATAGATATCTGTGTGTTCAGGGATATAGCCAACATTGGAGACATATGCCTTTAAGACCTAGGGGGCTGTACATTCAGACAGTGACGAGGCAGTCATGTGTTTGGGTTTACAACCAATGAGAAGGCAGAACAAAATACTTTAAATAGATGAACAGACAGGAAGCGAGCGCTCATTCGGGAAGCTGGGACACCACAGGCAAAAGGGTGAGATTTTAGCTCTGAGCTCTGACCTCTCGGCTTTCTCTTTTGCATTGTTTCTGTGTTTCTTATTTAATAAGACGGTTGGTTACATCTATAGTATCCCCTGCATTTTCATGAAGGAAGTAAACAGTGACACACAGTGGAATGTTTATTATTCTCATGAAAACAAATATTTTCATAGGAATATTTCTTCTGACTAACATGGTGTTACTTTACTAAAATCCAGAATAACATCAACAGGAATAAATATTAATGCAGAAAAAAATGAATTTTTTATACTGAAGATTCAATCATTGTTGTACCTTTTGGCTAACCCATGTGCAGAATTGGGAATTCTTTCCCTAGCACACAACATTTTTATTTTCCCAAGAGAACTACAGCTTGAGGTTTAATATTCAAAATTATTAGTGTTATGGTTTAGAAGACTTTAGACTTTATAAATTTTAGTCATTGAGCATCCAGCTTGTCTTGGAAGATGGCAATTTGAATTTTGCCTTTTGTGTGGATGTTAAGCACATTCTGCTAAAAGATCAAAACCTTAGGTAATAAGGCCCCAACCATGAATTTCAGGTGATACAATTGAACCTAACAATTAGCATGCTTGGAGAAAGCCATTGATAATGGCACACACATTTAAGCACTGAGGAGACTGAGGAAAGCATATATGAATTTGAGTTCAATCTGGTCTACATATTAGTTCCTGTGTAGCCAGAGACACATAGGGAGACAATATTTCAAAAAGCAGAACAGCAGCAGCAACAACAACAACAAAAATAAAAATAGACAAATAACAAAAAAAGGATCCTTCAAGCAGTGAGGCAACTCTGGAACCCCAGACCTGAGTAGTTTGAAGCCATAGGATTGTAGTGCAAGTTCATTCTCAAACACCTAATGAACATGTGAGCAGACTAGCCTACAAGGCACTCATCTGCAAAAAACAAGCCATACCTGTCGTATGATATTTTGTTTGTGTTCTGACAAATAAAGCTTGCCTGGGGATCAGAGCACAGAACTAGTAAACCATAGAGGCCCAACAGTGGTGGCACACACCATTAATCCCTGCACTTTGGGGGAGGAAGCAGGAAGATCAAGAGTTCAAGGCCACCCTGGGTTAATGAAGATTGATTCAGTCCAAAAGAGAAACAGAGCCAGGTGGTGGAGCCACAAGCCTTTAATCCCCTTTAATAGGGAGGTGGAGACAGGCTTATAAAGCAGGTGGAGATAGGATCTCAGTGCCAGTTCAGTCTGAGGATTTGAAGAGACAGGATCTCCCCGACTCAGTCTAAGGATCACAGACACATGATCTCCTCATATTCATCCTGTGATTTCACAGAGGTAAGAAGTGGCTGGTTGCTCTGCTTCTCTAATCTTTCAGTTTTTACCCTCAATATCTGCCTCTGGGTTTTTATTGTTAAGACAATTTAGGATTGTTTTTCAACACCAAAAAAATTTTTTTTTAAAAAGAAACAAAAAGGGAAGGAAAGGACAACAAAAACCTTCTCATTTTGGATATACATTTTAATTCTTCCCCAGACTATACTCCTCACAACTTATCTATCAATATCATGTATTTCAATAGTTATACACCTTTGCTTTATCCATAGTGATGAACCCAAAAGAGCCTGTCTTTTCTAGGCTGTGCTTCAGATACCTCCTGGGCAATTATTTCTCTCTCTCTCTCTCTCTCTCTCTCTCTCTCTCTCTCTCTCTCTCTCTCTCTCTCTCTCTCTCTCATTCCACTGCCAAGGATTTTACCTTGTTCACTGCAGCATTTGGGATCCCAAACTTTCTGGATATCAGAAAATTTTAACAAGTTTAGAATGAGACATATGTCAGCAGTCATGGGACTAAATTGCCAATCTTGATATTCCCTTTCAGTGTGGTATTGCCCCCTTTCACTACAGTGACTGACTATGCTTGCTTAGGATGTGTTCTCCTTTCATGAAGGCCTCAAGCATTGCATAGTGATGCAGAGCTGGGGCTCAGGTAGGATTCCATCTCTGATTCAACCAGAGGGAAAACTGGGTTTCCCCTGTTTTGTTTGCTCACTTGATTTTGCGCTTCTAATTAGGCACCATCTTACTACAGGCCAGGCTGACCTTGGTCTTCCTAGGTTACTAGGCTGTGCTGGGACTGGAGACCTTCCTGCTCTACTGCAAGAGTAATAGGGAGAATGTACTGGCTGCCACACCCAGGCACAGGAGGTCGAATGCAATCTCATTCTCAATTCAATTAACTTCGCAGATTGATTTACTCAAGCCAGGCACTATAAAAGGAAGTCACCTTGAAAAGAACTTCAGATTAAGCAGAGCAGAGGACTGTAAACATGTTCTACCTCCCCCTGCTCCCTCAAATCATCCTCGAGATTTATCCAAGAAAGAGTTAAGTTTGGAGAATAGAAACATTATACTTCTTTGTTACCTTGAGTATGTAAGTATGTAAGTGTGTGCCTCTGTGTGTGTGTGTGTGTGTGTGCGCGCGCGTGCGTGCATGCATGCGTGCATGCATGCATGCATAATTACTTGTAGGTTGTGGAATATTCTGCATCACAATTATGGGAATATTTTAAAGGCATAATGTGGTTTTTCAGAAAACCTTTCTTTTTCTTTTTCTTTCTTTTGTTTTCTTTGGTTTTTTTGAAACAGTTTTTTTTTTTTTTTCATGAAACATACTGGCTATCCTAGAAATTACTATGTAGACCAGGTTAGCCTTGAACTCACAGAGATCTGCCTGCTTTTCAGATATCTGCCTGCCTCACAGAGATCTGTCTGCCTCAGGCACCTAAGTGATGGAATTAAAGGCACATGCCAGCACTCCCTGGCTAAGACACCCTTTCTGATCAAGAGTGTTGCATTTAAAATTCTGAGGGCTACTCAAGAAGAGACATGTGCTTCTTTTTATGAACATGCTTTGGTACCTGGGGAATTGAAGTTTTTTGTTTATTGTCTTTTGTCATTTTGTATTAAATTGTTTCTCTGGAGCATTTAGAATGGGAGACAAGGGTAAAACTGAAAATTTGAGGTTCAGCAACAAGAACTCTACATTTTACAAGGAGAACAGATACCCCTGTGCTACTGCATACCTTGCTGTTTTCTTATTGCAGTCTTGCCATCCTCAACCAAGGATTTTTCTCCCTGCTGAGTCAAGTGCTGTTACATTCACATCTTCTCTTTGTTGTGATCTCTAGAAGAATTTGTGTGGGCATACAATGAAGTATATATTCTTAAGAAATAATGAAAACATCTGTGTCAAGACTCTTAGTTAATCTTTGACTTAAATTTGTGTCTTTTCTCTTTTTCACTTATATAATTAACACATCCACAAATTGCTTAAACAGTTCTTCAAGTCACAAGACAGATACTTGACTAAGAAAGTTGAATTTTTTGAGGACTCTCAAGAGAATGGCTTCACAGCACACAGATTCCTTTAAGCCCCAGTTACCAGAAAATAACCCTTTATTAGGCTGCATGGCGTTTATTCCAACCCACGTTTCTCCTGTGCAGTCAGAAGAAGGTATCTCTAACTCGCCAATTGCTCAGCCCAACTTTCCCGGAAATGACAGTGTCTCCTTGGCAAAGCAGGAGCTGCAAGCACTCTGGGAGATGTTTACCTCCTGGTTGCAGCCAGAAAAGCATAGCAAGGAGCAGATGATTTCTCAACTTGTCTTGAAGGATTTTCTCATCACTGGTAAATGCAAGGACAAGTTTGCCTTTAAAAAGAAATGGGAATCAAGTGACAGAAACATGAGGAGATTCATGGAGGGTCTGACTGATGAGTGCTTGAAGCCTCCTGTCATGGTGAGTACCTTGGTTGAGAGATGGTTAAGTCAGCAATTAAGACAGTCATTTTGATTTGAGGAAAAGTAGAAAGTTGTTTTAGTTTTTTAATTGGTAAGACTGTATTACTGCCCTACCACCAACATGTCTCAAAAAAGAGACTACCTACTGTTCTACATTACTATGAATAAAACAGAAAAGAGCCCATGGATTGTTGGATGGATGTAATTATAATTAAATTATTTACATGATGGCACACACATTGGGATAGTACATCTGAGCAAAGCCTTTATCAGTTTAGAAAAGATACCTTGGGCTTTGAAGTTGGCTCATTTAGGGTGCTGGTTACATCCTAATCAGGAGTACTGAGTTGCAATCTCAGCACACATTTAAAATTCTGATTCTCAGAAGTAGCCTGTGATCCCGGGACCTGGGGGGCAGAAACTGGAGATTTAATTCAATTAATAGTCCTCCAAATTATCTACTACAAATCATTAAGAACACCTGTCTATAATACCTAAGTTTCAGGATGCTAGAATATTATTTCTGATGTTAAACTCTAGCTATCAAATACATATTTAATACTGACATACCTCAAAGATATACCTTGATGAATAATGGTGATGCAATGCAAATTTTGAAAACACCAAACTGAATATAGATGTAATTACATTGGATCTTCTTTAAATATCTAGGTTTGCATAATGCTTAGTCACTGACAGAAATGGCCAATGTAGTTAAATTTTTTAAACACCCCATAAATACATTTCTAATGTCATTGTACAAATCTCTTCCTCAAACCTTGCTGTATTTCACTAAGACAACAATTTTGTTATAGTTTCCATTACTTGGCTGGGGGAAAGGGGATAATCCTTAGAATAATAAGCCATTCTTGAAGGGTAAAAGTCCTTGTTTTCCAGTTTGGACCAACCTCAGCTTTCCACAAATGTATTGACCAGTTGAAGAAAATGTTGTGGGCATGCATTGCAGAAATAGAACTTTACCTTTTCCCTGGGAACTGTGACTCAACACTTGCAAATACATTGTGAATAGGGACTTTAGAGAACATAACTTGTGAATACCAGAATAACACCATCAGATATGAGAAATAGACAAATGACCTAACCAATATTCCAGTAATGCCATACAGTCAATTGGTGGGCAGGATTTCTGTCATCCACAGACCCACAGATTCATTGGCAATTGTCATTTGGCTTTCTTTACAGGTTCACATCGCCATGCAGGGGCAGGAAGCCCACTTTTCTGAGACCATGTCCTTAAAAGAAGCCATCAAACTTCTAAAAGAGCCACAATCACCAAGAAGTTCAACACATGAGAATGCAAGGACACCCTTTCCAGTCTCCCAAGACATGTTATTAAAAACAGGTGAGTGTCAGGAAACTGCACAGAGGAGGTATATTGTGTAGGGATCCCTTCATGGGCACAGTTTCATTGAGTGTCTTATTTCCACAGGACATGAAGACAATGAAGATGGCCAAAACAATACCTGGAGCAATAGGGATATAAATGGTGGTGATAGTAGTCCTAGAAATCAGATTGACTCCCTTATCATTATTAAAAAAGAACAATTTGCAGAGCCTAAAAACAGAAGGGTTTCTTATAAAAACCCTCATAATTACAGCAGAACAAGTCAAGTAACCTCCAGGTACCAGGAAGAATCTCAGAAGGGAACTCCTCCCAAACATGTCCCTATGGAACTACAACCAGAGATTATTTCCAGTCTAGAGCAGACTGAACACTTCCGGCTTCATGATGCAAACTCCACTTTTGAGAGTCAGCAAGATAGACTCCACAGAAACCCAAAGACATACAAATGTGAGGAATGTCAAAGAATCTTCAAATATCCCTGTAGACTCTCAGCTCACCAGAAAATACACAAGAAGAAAAGGTCATTTTTCTGTCCCAGGTGTCATAAAGGCTTCCCTACTCTCTCAGACCTGAGAGTACATGAGGTCATACATAGGCAAAGTAAGCCTTTCCAATGTAGTACATGTGGGAGGTCTTTCAGCAGTCAAACCAAACTGCAGACTCATGAGAGGATTCACACAGGACAGAAGCCCTGCACAGGCTCTGTGTGTAACTGTAGCTTCGGCCAGTCATCCACATACCACCGTCAATGGAGCAGTTGCCACAGGTCAGACTGAACTGTGTACCTTGCAGAGCTACAGCCTCAGTATCTCATGTGCATATAAAGAAGCATGTCATTTCCAGACAGCAAGTAGCCATTGAAGATGTGACATGTAAGTTCTGGATTGTTCCCACTGTCCGTTGTCACATTCCAGTGCCATGTGTAGGTAAAGAAGGGGTGTGCTTTGCTCACTAACATTTTTCTAAGGCCTTAAGGTAACTTATAATTTGTGCCTGCTATATATTAAATAAATGAATGGAACTGTAATACAATTTCCTCTTATGCATATTTTGTGTGGTGTGTGTTTGTGATTTTGTGAACTTTTTCTGGTTTTTTTTTGCCTCAGTTCCACAGCATGAGGAGACAACAGAGGACTTAGTTGTCAGTTCTTCACCTTTGCCTTCTTTAAAACAGGGTACTTCTTATTAGGAGCTTTGTCCACTGGTACATCTGGTACTACAGATTCCAAACATTCTCTGGTCTCCAGCTCTCATCATTACAGAGGTTCATGACAGCGCCCTGTCATTCCCTCTGTTTTCTACCCTGTTAAGGTGTCAAACTCAAGTCTTAGGCTTGCATGGTAAGTGTATCACTCTTTCAGCCATCTCCCATCCCATAAGTGCTTACTGCTTACAGTTCAAGAATGTACCCCCACATGAGTGTGCACAGGACACATAGAAAGTTGGTTATATGGAAGTTGGACTGACAGGATGATACATAGATTACAAGATGCAGGTGTCTTCCATGAATGAACTCCAAAAGCTGTAGGCAAGAAAGGAAAAGAGAATAATAGCTGTTTTGAGAAACAGGAACTCTGTGCTTAGCCTAAGCCAGCATGCATAGGGTGACTGACTTGTTAGCAACTTTATGCTGTTGATTTTATTGAGAAAGTTGAGAAGGGTTTCCAGCATCATGTAGAAATGTGAAGGATGAATTATGACTTTCCCCTGATGTCCCTTGTGCAGCCTTAGAGTAGGAAAACAAAAGGTTTCAATTATTAAAATCCAGAATTTCATCAGCTGACTTCAATTCCAACAGAATTTATGCATTTTTACACTGACGTTTTGATTCTTTTTTTTTCTTTTCTTTTTATTAAGAGATTTTCTATTCATTTTACATATTGTAGCACAAATCTTAACAGGTCTTATTAATGAAAATAAACCTGGAGCAAGGTATTGGGGTAAATGCTGAAAGATCAGAGAAGCAGAACAAGCCAATTCCTCAGCTGATCCTGTTTCCTCAGAATGGAAGCTCTGAGTCCTCATCCAAAATGAATCTCAGCTGAACTGTTGCTCAAAAGCCTAAAAGCTTAACCAGCCTAGTTCCTGGTTTTCACATCTTATATACCTTTCTGATTTCTGCCATTACTTCCTGGGATTAAAGGTGTGAGTCACCATGCCTGGCTATTCCCACTGTGGCTTTGAACTCACAGAGATCTGGGTGGATCTCTGCCTCC
Organism: Peromyscus maniculatus bairdii; assembly: GCF_049852395.1. Classification (NCBI taxonomy): domain Eukaryota; kingdom Metazoa; phylum Chordata; class Mammalia; order Rodentia; family Cricetidae; genus Peromyscus; species Peromyscus maniculatus. The sequence continues at coordinate 18,956,718 of NC_134852.1, forward strand.
AGATGGCTAAAATTAAAGGTGTGAGTGCCACCATTTTCTGGCCTCTATGTCCGTCTAGGGGCTGTTCTGTTCTCTGACCCCAGATAAATTTATTAGGGTATATGATATATTGGGAAACACAATATCACCACAACATATCAACCACGGATTCCCCGTCCACCCTCCTCTCACCTCCCAGACTTCCCCCCAACAACCCCCCATTCTCACCTCCTCCAAGGCAAGGTCTCCCCAGGGGAGTCAGCAGAGCCTGGTACATTCAGTTGAGGCAGGTCTAATACCCTCCTCCCTGAACCAAGGCTGAGCAAAGTGTCTCATCACAGGCACTAGTTTCGAAAATGTCGGCTCATGCACTAAGGACAGGTCCCGGACTCACTGCCTGGGTGCCCCCTAAACCGTTCAAGCTAAACAACTGTCTCACTTATCCAGAGGACCTAGTCCAGTGCCTTCGGGGCTCTTCAGCTATTGGATCACAGTTCATGTGTTTCCACTAGTTTGGCTAATAGTATGTACTTTTTCCAATCATGGTCTTGATATTTCTTGCTCATATTATCTTTCCTCTCTCTCATCAACTGGGCTCCTGGAGCTCCTCCTGGGGATCAGCTATGATTCTCTGCATCTGCTTCCCTCAGTTACTTGATGAGGGTTCTTTCATGACAGAGTGTTCGGCCATCTGATCACAAGAGTAGGTCAGCTCAGGCACCCTCTCAACCATTGTCAGTAGTCTATAGTGGAGTCATCTTTGTGGCTTCCCGGGGACGTTCTAGCACTCTATTTCTTCCTATTCCCATGGTACCTTCATTTATAGTGGTATCTCTTTCCTTTGTTCTCACATTCTGTTCCTGATCCAACTAGGACCTCTGTGGTGGTATTCTAATTGTACTGAAATGTGATTTTGATTGTATGTTAATAAATAAAGTCGCCCGGGGGTCAGAGCTATTAGAGCCATAGACAGAGTGTGGCGGTGGTGGCACACGCCTTTAATCCCATAGATCTCTGTGTGTTCAGGGATACAGCCAGCATTGGAGACATATGCCTTTAAGACCTAGGGGGCTGTACATTCAGACAGTGACGAGGCAGTCACGTGTTTGGGTTTACAACCAATGAGAAGGCAGAAAAATAATACTATAAAAAAGACATACAGACAGGAAGTAGCCCTCTTTCGGGAAGCTGGGACACCACAGGCGGAAGGGTGAGATTTTAGCTCTGAGCTCTGACTTCTCGGCTTTCTCTTTTACATTGTTTCTGTGTTTCTTATTTAATAAGACAGTTAGTTACATCTACAGACCTCCGCTCCCCTAAGCTCTATTTCCCCCAACACTTGCCCTCCATTAACCCCCACCCCCAGTTTGCTCATGTAGATCTCATCCATTTCTCTGTCGCTGGGCAATCTCTGTTTCTTTTCTAGAGTTCTCTTTACTAGCTAGCCTCACTGGAACTGTGAGTTGCAGTCTGGTTATCCTTTGCTTTACCTCTAGTATACACTTATGAGTGAGTACATAACACGTTTGTCTTTCTGAGTCTGGGTTACCTCACTAAGGATGATATTTTCTAGTTTCATCCATTTGCCTGTAAACCTCATGATGTCATTGTTTTTCTCTGCTGACTAGTACTCCATTGTGTATATGTACTACATTTTATTTATCAATTCCTGAGTTAAAGGGCATCCTGGTTGCTTCCAGGTTCTGGCTATTACAAATAATGTTTCTATGAACATAGTTGAGCATGTGTCCTTATAGTATGATTGAGCATTCCTTGGGTATATGCCCAAGAGTGGTATAGCTGGGTCTTGAGGAAGATTGATTCCCAATTTTCTGAGAAACTACCATACTGATTTCCACAGTGGCTGTACCAGTTTTCATTCCCACCAACAGTGGAGAGTCTTCCCTTGCTCCACATCCTCTCCAACATAAGTTGTCTGCAGTGATTTTGGTCTTAGCCTTTCTGACAGGTGGAAGAGGGTATCTCAGAGTCATTTTGATTTGCATTTCTCTGATGGCTAAGGATACTGAGCAATTCGTTAAATGTCTTTCAGTCATTTGAGATTCTTTTGTTGAGAATTCTCTGTTTAGCTCTATAGGCCAATTTTAATTGGACTGTTAGGTATTTTGATGTCTAGTTTCTTGAGTTCTTTATATATTCTGAATATCAGCCCTCTGTCAGATGTGGGGTTGGTGAAGATCTTTCCCCATTCTCTATGTAGACATTTTGTCTTATTTACTGTGTCTTTTGCTTTACAGAAGCTTCCCCAGTTTCAAGAGGTCCCCTTTATTAATTGTTGCTATCAGTGTCTATGCTACTGATATTATATTTAGGAAGTGATCTCTGGTGCCAATGCATTCAAGACTACTTCCTACTTTCTCTTCTATCAGGTTCAGAGTAACTTTCATAGTACCTGAGATGCATGCAGGGTGCTGGAGGAAGAAAGCCACTAATAGTCCTACCCAGCGGTGAACACTTCGATCTATAGTAATAATTGGCATAAGAAGATACTGACATGGGTAGATTTTTTTGTGACAAAATTATTTGGATAACCAGCAACTTTCTGGTTGTGTTTAGGGATTCTTACACAGGAAGCCTGGTGCTACATATCTGGCCAGGAATCCATGATTGAGGATATACAGATCCCATGGATGATATTACTGGTATTAATTTGCTAAATAGACATAGTGTCAAACAACCCTCTACAATCATATATCTTTACCTCTAGATTATTACAATATTCCAAACTCATGAGAGAAGTTACTTTGTGCTGTGAAGGAGGTTTTCACACTGATCAAAGTGCAGAGAATAAGTGACTCTGTAATGATCTGTCACAAGTAGGATATCTGTATCTTCCTCCTCACCCCAAGGGTCAGATATCATCATGGAAAAAAGGGGTGGAAAGATTGTAAGGGACAGATATCAGGGAGGATCAGAGAAAAACAGTATCTGCTCTCTATGACAGAAACACTGCACTCATGAACCCCAAACAATGTGAATGCATGCATAAGACCTGTACATGGTCAGGCTTCTCAATATTCTAGCATGAGTAAAGTGTTCATGAGACCCCAGCCATGGTTGAGGAGCTATTGACATTTCAAGGGTTCTAGAGAGGGAGGGTCAGTTTTCCTTAGGAGAGGCCCCAGTAGGTCAAACAAGGTCCAGTGGATGGCTTCACACACTATGAGTATATGGACAACAGAAATTGGATGTGGTTGGTTATAAAAATAGAGTACATGAAGGTGCAAGGACTTGGGAATGTGAGCGTGGATCTAGAGAACATCAGAGGACAAGTAAGTGGTGACCATATTAAAAGTGCATTGCATTTATGTATGATACTCTCAAAGATATAATAAAATACTTTATTTAAAAACTACAATAATCATAATTCTCCCTTCAGTATGTGCAGATAAATATGCAGGTGTACACTACAATTAATTGAAAGGAAGTTCAGGGCAAAATAACCCTAAATCAAAGGCCATACATTACCCATCCATACAAATTACTTCATGTATAGAATGGAGTACAGCATAGTTAAAAAACAATGAATGACATTTGCACAGTTAAATTAATCTAACTTTTAGCAAATGTGTCTTGAAGAGAACTAGACAAATATTATCTACTGCACCTCTTTCCTTCACACCTATTAATTCAGTTGTTCTTCAGAGTTTAAAATTACCTGTAAGGATGTCTGGGCATCAGAAAATCCTCTCAAACTGTCCTATGAAAAAGATCAAGCAGATGCCATAATAGGCTGCTCAGTCTTCTCTCAGAGATCAGGCCTCAATGTCAGTTTCCTGAGACTGAGCAAGCAGTCTCTGGGAGGGCCATGAACAAAAGACAATTAATCACAGGTGTCCTGCCAGCAGGACCTGGAAATAGGACACACCACACCTGTGCCGCCGAGCCAGCCAGTCTCCACAGCAGATCAAAGACAAAACCTGGGACTTGTCCACACCTGCCCAAAAATGGATAACTGTAACCCCAAACAAACCCTAGCCAATTAAAGTTACTAACATAACTGCCACTTGCATAAACCAATGCCAAGTCTGTTCCTATGTAGTCTGAAGACATTAAGACTCCCCTTGCTTTTCCCCCTATGAAAACCCTGCCCCATTGCTACTCAGGGTCTCTCCTGATCTCCTGCTGCATCAGACAGACAGAGACCCTGGTTAACCCACAACAGTAAAAAGACTTTGCTTTTGCATCAGGTTTGGTCTCTTGGTGGTCTTTGGGGGACTCTGAGTACAACACAATATTCAGCAAATTCATATCCTTAACGTGGGCTCTTTGCATGTTCTGCATCCCTCCTTGAGAAACTGTAGACTCCTGGAGATGTTTTCTTCCTAATTCTTCATAATTGCTTCATTGGAATTGTTCTTTTGTTTGGACAAATTTGAACTGACCCATAATTGGTGGAGAGTCATTTAAAATTTCCTCACTTCTTTATGTACATGATATTACAAAATGAGAGTTGGGTTGAAAACTACTTCTGTAGTAAGAAAGGGTACCAGGGAATAAGAAAGCAATAAATCAGGGCCCCTTGTATCCTCTCAACAAAGGATAGACTCAGCGGTTCAGCACAGCACTTGCTACTGTGGGATCACACAGTGTGAAGGTGAGAATTACTTTCATGTGTAGATATAGATAAATATAAACTTGACAGGGTGAATTGACCATATTGCTGTGATTAGAATTGAGATTAAAAAGATTTTTTTTTTTTTTTGGTTTTTCGAGACAGGGTTTCTCTGTGTAGCTTTGCGCCTTTCCTGGAACTCACTTGGTAGCCCAGGCTGGCCTCGAACTCACAGAGATCCGCCTGGCTCTGCCTCCCGAGTGCTGGGATTAAAGGCGTGCGCCACCAACGCCCGGCGAGATTAAAAAGATTTTAACAGCAACTGTCTGGTATTTACTGCTAGATGTAGAATGTAGGAATTAAAATTGGGTGGCCAACAGATACAAAACAATTGGCCACCCAATTTTAATTCCTCCCCAGACCACAGTCTTTATCTCATGTCTATCAAACCTCATGTTTTTCAAAAAGAAAATACATGCCACTCTCTCTGCTGAGGGAACCAGATGCAGAGATCCACGGCCAGGCCTCAGGTGGAGCTTCAGGAGTCCAATTGGCGAGAAAGAGGAGGGTTTGTATGAGCATGAATTGTTGAGACCAAGGTTGGAAAAAGCACAGGGACAAATATTTAAACGAAAGGAAACACATGAACTATGAACCAATAACTGAGGAGCCCCCAACTGAATCAGGCCCTCTGGATAAATAAGAGAGTTGATTAGCTTGATCTGCTTGGGAGGCATCCAGACAGTGGGACCACTTCCTGTCCTCAGTGCATGAACTGACAGTTTGGAACCTGGGGCTTATACAGAGACACTTGGCTCAGCCTGGGAGGAGGGGACTGGACCTGCCTGGACTGAATCTACAAGGTTGAACTCAATCCTCAGGGGAGTCTTTGCCCTGGAGGAGATGGGAATGGGGGGTGGACTGGGGGAAAGGCGGGGGGGGGGGCGGGAAGGGGAGGAGAACAAGAGAATCCATGGCTGATATGTAAAATTAAATTTAATAAATAAATTTTTTAAAAAATTGGGTGGCCAAAAAGTACAAGGTGATTTTTTTGGTCTTTCTTCTTTTTCCTTTCTTTACTTTTTTCCTTTCCTTTATTTAAATTTTTATCTTTAATTTTGTTGTTGAAACATGTTTTCTTTCAGTGCATTCTTCTCATAATCTCACAAAATCATTGTGGTTGGCCTTGCACTACAATTCTCATCTGGGGTTGAAGATTGCCTCCCTCCTTCAGGCATCCTTTTTGTTTGTTTTTCTCTTCAAGGCTGTTTTGAGAGACTTTCCAGCACCATCTCTGACTTTCTGAGGCCATGCTCCCCAAAATGAGGGACTGAACCTCTGAACTGTAAGTGAGCCACCAAAATAAAATGTTTCCTTTATTAGAGTTGCTGTGCTTATGGTGTCTTTCACAGCAATAGTAAAATGCTCAATAAAATAGAAACCATCTGTGGTAAGACTCTTAGTTGTTACTATTTAATTATGTCTGTTTTAATTTATAGCTTTAACACATTCACAAATTTCTTAAACAGATCTTCAAGTCACAAGGCAGATATTTGACTGAGAAAGTTGAATTTTTTGAGGATTCTCAACAGAATGTCTTCACAGCACAGCAACCCCTTTAAACCCCAGTCACCAGAAAGTGGCCTTGTATTAGACAACATGAACTTTATCCCAAGCCAGGATACTTCTCTACAGTGGGAAGAAGATATCTGTAACTCCTCCATTGCTCAACTCAACTTTCCCACAAATGACAATGGTTCCTGTGCAAAGCAGGAGCTGAAAGTAATCTGGGAGACGTTTACCTCCTTGTTGAAGCCAGAAAAGCATAGCAAGGAGGAGATGATTTCTCAAATGGTCTTGGCTCAGTTTCTCAAAACTGGGCACTAAAAGCACCAGTTAGTTTTGAAAGAGAAGTAGGAATCAAATGACAGAAACATGTGGAGATTCATGGAGGGTATGATTGATGAGTGCTTGAAGCCTCCTATCATGGTGAGTACCTTCTTTGAGAGATGGTTAAGTTAGCAATCAAGACAGTCATTTATATTCGGGGGGAAAAGTAAGAATATGGTGTTATTTTATATGTGAGGATGTCCCACTGAAACAAAATATTTACAGTGGAGATTATCTACTACTATAAATGTGGTATAAATTTAATGGGATTAAAAGTGCAAGAAGCCCATGGCTCTTTTGACTGATACAATCATATTTAAATTCTTTACATGGTGATAGAGAGACTGGGAGATGATATTCAAGCAAAGCTTGTAAGGGTTTGAATAGAGACCCTGGGATTGGAAGATGGCTCATTTAGGTAGGTGATTATATTGTAATTATGAGTATTTAGTTGGAATTGCAGCACACACTTAAAATTCTGCCTCTCAGACCTAGTCTGTTACTCCAAGACCTGGGCTGTGAAAACTGGGGATCTAATTGGCTCAATGGTTTTCTAAATTGTCTACTATATGTCACTACGTTCCTATGTATAAAACTGAATGTGCAGGAATGTAGAGCATGATTTCTGATGCTGAAATATGGCTATTAAATGCACATTAAACACCAACACACCCCTAAGAAAAGTCCTGATGAATAATAGTGCTGCAATTCAAAGTTTTAGAACTGAAATTCTTAATTTGGAAGTAATTACATTGAAACTTCTTTAAATGTCTAGGTTTGCATAATTCTCAGTTACTCTCAGAAATGGTCAAGTTGGTGCCATTTCTCAAACAGTCCATACATACATTTCTAAATGTCATAGTTGAAATAACTTCTTATTGCATTAGACTTTTAAATTTGGATATTAGTTGGTGTGTCTGGTTGCTTGGTTAGGGTTTTTTTTTTCCCCATTTGGGACTTGTTTTTGTTCAACTGGATTGAGTAGGATTCATGGAATTGTACTTTCCCAGCATTTCAAGTACTGGATTAAAGCTGTCCACCCTGACACCCTGATGTTTATTTGACGTTTTTTACTCTATGCGCATATTGTCATTTTAGTTTGTTTTATCCCACATTTCACTCCTTTGATTTTGTTTTAAACTGATTATTTCATGATTGAAACTGAATTCCTAATAAAATGCTGTCATGTTCTTAACTGCAGAGACAGCATGTTTAGGTGGAGACAATGTATGTGTTAGAAGTGTTTCAGTCAGATGTGAGTTGCATTAAGGCTTAATAATAGAAAACAATACCCCTTAGAAATATAGCTGTGATACAAGTTTTTATCTAGAGTTACTAGTTAAAATTAGCAACCAAAAATATAAGTATTGGAAATAAAACCCACTCCCACAGCAAAATGAAGTGACATTTTAAGAGATAGGGACCACTGACAGACTAATGGCTGGAAGTGGGGCATGAGAAATCCTCAGCTATCTGGGAATGAAAATGTCAGAGTCATGGGCATGAAAGCAGGAAGTTACAGTTGCTACTATGACACCAGGACACCAAAAGGACATCAATTACAAAGTTACGTTAGACATCCAAAGATTTTCAGAAAGAACTAACTATTACTAATCAAAGGCCGAATTAGGAGATTCTAGCATAGCAGCCATCTGTCAGACAAAGAATAGAGAAATGGTAAGGGTTCTGGGCCCTGAGTAATAACTATAGATCCTGGGTGCAAGAGAAGGAGGAAAAATAAGGAGGTACGAATTAAGGAGATACAGAGAAACTCTGGCCATACAACTGTTAGTTAAACAGAAAAAATTATTAGAACAGATAACTCCCATCAATTAACAGAAGAGGCCCCAGAGGTGCAAGACCCACAGGCAAGTCTATGTCAGAATTTTTCCAGGCTCCTTTGGGTCTTCTCGATCTTCAGACTCCCTCCCACCTGATATGTCCTACCTAGCCTTGGTGTCTTCTCAGTAATCCAGCTCTTTCATTATGATTGCCCTAGCCTGGGTGGAATGGGGACAGTCCTTGGAAAAATGAGAATCCTTTTTGGATGGAGTAAGTCTCTGTTTTCTGTATTGGAACAAGAATACCTTTCATTGTTCAATGCATTGAGGAGGTGAAGAAAACGTTGTGGCTAGACATTGCAGAAACCTATCCTTACTTTTCTATTGGAACAGTGACTCAACACTTGCAAATACATTGTGAATAAGGACTTTAGAGAACATAACTTGTGAATGACAGAATAACACCATTAGAGATGAGAGATAGACAAATGACCTAACTCATAGTTCAGTGATCCCATGCAATCAGTTAGAGGACAGGTTTTCACTCATCCACAAATCCACAGATTCATTTGCAATGGACCTCTGGCTCTGTTTACAGGTTCACGTCTCCATGCAGGGGCAGGAACCCCTCTTTTCTGAGAACATGTTCTTCAAAGAAACCATGGACCTTCTGAAAGAGCAGCAATCAGCAAGAAGTTCAATACAAGATAGTGCAAGGACACCCTTTCCCATCTCCCAAGACATGTTATTGACAACAGGTAAGTGTCAGGAAGCTGCATGGAGGAAGGGTGTGGTGTCGGGATGTTTTCTTGGGCACAGTTTCATAGACTGTCTTATTTACATAGGACAAGAAGACTGTGAATATGGCCAAAACAATGCCTGGAGCACTAGTGATGTAAATGGTGGGGATAGCAGTCCTGGAAATGAGATGGACTCCCTTTCCCTTACCCAACAAGGTCAGATTTATGATCCTAGAGACAGAAGTGTTTCTGATGGAAATCCTCTGGATTACAGCAGATCAAGTCAAGTCACCTCTAGGTACCAGGAAGATTTTGAGGGAGGAACTTCCTCTGAAGATGTCCCTATGGAGGTACAACCAGAGATTATCTCCATGCCAGAGCAGACAGAAGACTGCCAGAATCATGATGCAAGGTCCACACGTGGGGGTCGCCAAAAGAGATGCCTCAGAGTCCCAAAGACATACAAATGTGAGGAATGTCCCAGAACCTTTAAATATCCCTGTAGACTTTCAGCCCACCAGAGAATACACAAGAAGCAGAAGTCTTTTTTCTGTAACACGTGCCATAAGGGCTTCTATACTCACTCAGACCTGAGAGTACATAAGGTCATACACCAGAAAAATAAACCTTTCAAATGTAGTACATGTCGAAAGTCTTTCAGCAATCAAACAAATCTGAAAGCTCATGAGAGGATTCACACAGGAGAGAAGCCCTACACCTGCTCCCTGTGTAACCGTAGCTTCCACCAGTCATCCACATACCACCGTCACCGGAGGAATTACCACAAATCAGACTGAACTGTGTACTTCCTCACCAGAAGACAGCAGGGCTCTAGGTTACTGTTTCATCTGTAGATGAAGAAGCATGTAGTTTTGAAATAGCAAGTAACCATTGAAGACAGGACTTGTAACTTCTGGATTGTTCCATCTGTCTGTATGGATAAAGAAGATGAGTCTCTTCTATGTTCAGTATTATTTTTCTAAGGCCTTAAATAGCTTATAATTTCTGCCTGATATACATTAAATAAATAAATGGAATTGTAATACAATTGCCTCTCATGTGTATTTTGTGTGGTCTGTGCTTGGGATGTTGTTAGTTTTTGTCTGCTTTTTTTTGCCTCAGTTCCATAGCATGAGTGGACAATAGAGGTATGCATTGTCAGTTCTTTATTTTTGTCTTGTTTGAGACAGTGTTTTTCTTGTTAGGAGCTTTGTACATAAGTATGTCTGGTACTACAGATTCCCAACATTCTCTGATCTGCAGCTCTTATCTCTACAGGTTCATGTCTGGGCCCTGCCATTCTCTCTGACTTTTGATACACTGTTAAAGTTTCAATCCCAAGTCTCAGGCTTGCAATGTAAATGCATTTCCCTCTCAGCCATCTCCCATCCTATGAGTGATTACTGCTTAACATTCAAGAATGTGCCTCCACAGGTATGACAGGGTCCTGATGTAGAGAAAAAGTGCCATATTCTGTACATCTCTGAAGTATGAGGGGCATCCAGATGTCTGAATAGACAAACTTTGTTTCTAATTACTTGTTTCAAGCTCAACCCTGAAAACTTATGCAAGGGACTGAATAAATGAGTAAAGTTATCTCTGTAATATTATATCAGTACTTATTTACCCTGACTACATTTAAAAAGAAACTTGATTACTCATGACTGACTATTAAAAACAATGCTTTTATTTAAGTTGAATCTCTTTTAGCATCAAATACAGGTTCAGTAAAGAAACCAAAACAAAATGAGTACAAACCATCTCAAAGTTCAATATCTGGGACTTATTTGTAATCTTTTTGTTTCTTTTACATAGATGATTGGATGATGTCCTTTGACCCCACCTTTGGCAGCACATACATAGCCTGTCTGTTTTATTTTATTATGTCTGGTGCTTTCGGTGATCATCACCTGACACTGGCAATTTTTAAAACTGCTAAGGTCCACCATTGCAACAAGACTCTTTTTGGACCTTTAGTCCTGCCATATATTTGCAAACTTCAGCTGATTCCTATGATCCTTTTATGTCTTTAAAATTATTATCATTTTATATGGGTAAATCTTAAATTCCAAAGTTTAGCTGCCAGAGCAAGGTATATTCCTGTGTATAAAAGCATTGATGTGCAGCTTTAATATTTATCAAATATTTTATTTATTAAACCTATGTTGTTATCTATTTAAATTTTTTTAGCAACTTATTGTTGAACATCTGGTAAAGACATAAGTACTGAGGTGTTACATATATATTTTCTTAAAGCAATAATTACTTGCACACATACATACAGTTGGATCCAATTTACATATATACATACATACAGTTAAAGCTTGCTTACATTTCCAAGTCACATACCTATTTAATCAGCCATATTTAACCAACCAGAATTAACTCTCACATTTAGTATTTGCAGGTATAAGAAATCATAACAAAACAATTCACTGACCTTTTACATTATAGCCTTATATAGGGAGTGACATTTTATTCTTGGAGCCAGATCCTGATCAGGTTTTAGCCCCAGGGCAGGTCTTTGGAGTCTCAGCACAGGAAGGCATGTACCATGGGGGCAAAAGACTGCTGTTAATCTCAGATTTTAAAGTACATGAGAGCGGCCGACTAAAAGTGACTCCATGCCCTGGCTGGGCCCACCGACCTGTCAGCTGTGACCCTGGAAGGGCAGTTAGTTCTCCACCAGTCCCCCCATTCTGAGCTCCTCAAGGCTCCAGCTGGCTCCTGGCCAGTTCTGCCCCTTGTCCATATGGGAGCCCAGCCATCACCTGCCAGCTGGCCGTGCTCACAGTGGTCCCTAGCACAAGGCAATGCCTAGTTCCCATGCAGCCAAGCCTCTATTCCATAGCTTTCTGAGCCAGCTGGGGCCCCGATCCTGTTGCATCCAGGCCCTGTGATGCTCACATGCTGCCTAACCCTCTAAGCAGTGCCTAGGGTCCCCAAAGCAGCCGCTGCCTGCAGGACTCATTGTAGAGCTTTCTGTTACCTGCTGCCTGTGCTCTCTTCCCTCCCCAGCTCCTATCACATGGCTCCTATTACAGCAGGAGCCATGGTGGCTGCTTAGGGGAAGTGGGGACCCCAGCAGGGAGAGTGGTCTTGGCTGGGAGAGTTGGCCTCCAGAGCCATTTTGGAGGTTTTTTTTTTCCTGCACCGGCAGGTGGATCTGGAGGGGGGGGGGGCATGTGATTTTATCATTAGTCTCACAGGTCCTCTGGAAGGACCCGTTTTTTTTTTTTTTTGTTGTTGTTGTTTTTTTTTTTTACAGGGGATTTTCTTAGGGTAAAGGGAGGAAGTGGGAAACAGTCAGAGGGCAGTTGGGGCTGAAGGGACAAGGCCAGTAAGGGGAGTTTGAGGAGGAAGAGGTGGGGGTTGGAGCCTCAGCGTTACTGGGGCAGGCAAAGCAGTGAGGAAAGGCTTCACCCAGGCACCTGCGAAATGACATCAATCAACGTTATCCATATTTTTCTTGTCTTCCAGACAGGCGTTGTGAGCCCAGGTGAGGACATCCTTTCAGTTATCTAAAGTCAAACTTAGGGGGGTAATCTGTTGATGCCCCATAGAGAGGGAAGGAAAGTGGTAGAGATAGACAAGGGCAGATAAAACACACGCACAAAAATGGATAGACACAATCCGCACAGTGGTTGATTCAGCCACAAACCCAAAGTACCCATTCAGATGGGAGTGGCTCATCAATGAATTTCTTCCATTATGTAGGTTATATCTCCACACAGCTGGTAGTTTCCTTTAATGTTCAGAAAGCATTTAAATTCCTGCAATTCCATGTATTAATTCTTGGTGCATTTCCCGCACTCTTGAGCCTTGTTGCTTCTACCTATATCTTACATTACTAACATTTCCACTGAGAGTTTTAGCATTTCAGCTTTTGAGTAATTTATCACTATTTTTTTTTCTGCAGGGTGAAGGGATATAGACCTAGGCCCATTCATTTACAGGTGGATATCAATTTACACATATTCATGCTGGGTCAGCATGTCTGACAACTAACTGAGTCACAAACATTCAAGAAAGAAGTGACTGTGTCTTTCTGAGATTCTTCATGAGAATAGCTGAGACTTAGCCGGACAATGGTAGGGAATACCAGATCTCTCATTTGTCACTCTTGCTCAACCTGTGTGGCTTTGTATTCGCTCATGTCCTCAGATCCTTGAACAGCATTTGCCATTAAGAATAAGAAAAGTTGAATAAGAAAAGTTGATGACAAAACACGAGGAAGATGCAGTAACACTCCAAATGGATCTTGGTTATCACTTTTAAATTTTGTTGAAGAATAACAATATGAATTGTTTACTTACCTATGCATTCTGCACTAAGGTTCTTTTCCTCCATATGCTTAGCAGCTTTATCTCCTACTTTTATTTATGTTTACTTGTTTTAATTGTATCTGATTGTACAGTATGTGATGATCTCTCATTGCAATTTAGATGTGCATCCCCTCATTGTTTTCCCTTAATTACTGGTGATGTTGAGTCTCATTTTATACACATGTTGGACATTTTTGAAGTGATTTTTAGGAATTTTAACAAAGTCTGGAACCCATCTCTTGTTTGTTTTATATTTTAGGTTTCTTCAAGTTTAGTTTCAAATATTCATTATATGCTAGAGTGAGTAAGTATTGGTTAAGAGTACATACTGTTGTTATTTTGGATCTGTGTTCAGTTCCTAGCTCCTACCAGTGGATCACAACCATTTACAAATCCAGCTGTAGAAGATGGCAAGCTTCTGGCCTCTGTTGTCACTCACACTCATTTGGGGGCTCCCAAACACACACATAATTAAAAACAAGATAAATCATAAAATAAAATATTCTTTAAATATTATGAATATTTAATCAATCATTGTAAATATGATTTTGACATATTTTCTGTTGTTTCTCTTGGTGAAATTTCAAATCTGTTTCATCTGAGTTTCAAGAATAATGGTGTGTTTTAAACATTTGTTCTTTGAAAATTAACCCAAAATCATTGTGTTTAGTCAAAAGGGATGAATATATTAATATTTTAATTAATTTATTTACTTTAGATTTTTAAGAATGGGTTTCTCTGTGTGTTGAGTTCACTGTCTTGGAACTGCCTCTATAGATCAAATTAGCTGCAAATTTATAGATCTGTCTGCCTCTGTCTCTTGAGTCCTAAAATTAAAGGTGCTACAATCCTGTCCAGAGAAAACATACATTTTTTAGTAAACATATCTAATATTTCCCCTTACAATAACAGAGAAAATCTCCTTTTATAAAGAAAACATTTTTAACATTCTTCTTCAGTGAGATAGCTATATAATCAAATAAAGTGGTGAATATTGTATTTAAGCTAACTTCGTGAAATAATGTATAATCATAACGTATTTCTAGAGTCTGTTGACTAGGATACATTTATTTATGTCTTTCATAGGAATGAAAAAAACTGCAAACTTTGCAATGGGAATTTTCCTCTTCTCTTAGATTACAGTTGGCATGCTTGGCAATTCCTCAATTCTATTTTACTATGTCGTTTTGATATTCACTGGAAAGCATATAATGCCCAAGGACCTGATCCTAGAGCACTTGACTTTTGTCAAATGCTCTTCTCTCATCACAAAAGGCATTCCACAGACAATGGCACACTTTGGATTTAAGGATTTCCTGGATGACATTAGATGTAAATCCATATTGTATATTTACCAAACAATGAGAGGGATGTCCCTATATGTCATGTGCCTATTGAGTAGCTTCCAAGCAATCACAATCAGCCCCAACAACTCCAGGTGGCACAAGTTTAAACAAAGAACCACCAAGCACATTGGTCCCTCCTGCTCTCCCATCTGGCTTGTGCACATGCTGTTAAATATCTTGACTCTAGCAAGAGTATTAGGCCCCATTTACAAGAAAAATATGACTAACTTGGTGAGTAATGGGTACTACTCATGGTTTGTTTCTGGCAATGTGGCAGTTGCACTGTACATGTTCTTACTGTGCTTCTCTGATGGCCTGTGTCTGGGTCTCATGGCCTGCTCGAGTGTCTCCATGGTGAGTCTCCTCTACCGACATCAGAGACAAGTCAAGCATATCCACAGTGCTCACCTCTTTATGAAAGTCTCACCTGAGGACAGAGCCACCAAACTGTCCTAATCCTGGTGTGCACATTTCTCATCTCTTACTCGGTGTCATCCATCCGGCTTGTCTTTAGGACTTCCTCCAACGGTCCAATGCTATGGGGAGTAAGTGTATTCCTATATCTAGAAATTTGCTTTCCCATAGTTTGCCCCTTTGTTCTCATCAGCAATATCAAGTCTATTTCTAGCCTGTTTTCACCCTGCTGTGGTAAGAGATAGCTCTCTCCAAATCTGACATGAGCCCTGTTTGTCCTTTCATATGTATTGGCATAGTGTTTTTAATCTTTTGTATAATGCTAAGACTGAATTTTGAAGATATTCTTCATCCTGTACCTGTTTCCTGTGTCTGATGGTCTGATCAATAGTCATTTTATTATAGCTTTTTCTTACAGAGTTTCTTATCCAATAATGAGAATTGTTCATATATGTGAAATCATCATATTATACAAATTAGTAGATAACAATTGGCAAAGTATAGGTCAACATGAAAAAATATGTATGTGAGTCCTGATCTTATCTGAAGTATCAGTGAAAGATTTTCGGCTCTTATGGGTGTGGATGAGGTGTTTTTATTTTGCATGCATGCATATTTTTTCCTACATGTGTGTCTATGTACCACATGCAAATCGGCAGAGGTCAGAAGAGGATGTTCAACCTTTAAGGACTGGAGTAACAGGTGATTTGAGCCACCATTGAGTGCTGTACAGAGAGTCTGTGTCCTCTGGAAGAGCAATCAGTGCTCTTAAGCACCAAGCCATCTCTCCATCCCTGAGAAGTTTCATTACATTTTTTTTTATTTTGTGTAGCTGTTTGTGCCACGTATGTTACCATGTGAATCCTGCTGTCCACAGAGACAAGGAGAGCATTCTGGACTCTCTGGAACTTGAATTACAGGTAGTAGGAGTCACTTAATGTGATTGGTGGAAACTAAACTCAGTTCCTCTAGAAGTTCACTAAATGCTTTTTAACCACTGAACCAGCTCTCCAACTTCATACTGTGTTTTTTTTTTTGCTTCTCATATGTAGAAACTATAATCCTTCAAGTATCTTCATCACTAGTCTCAAAGTGTTGTAGAAAAATGGAGGGATCAGAAATCAGCTTAAGAAAATTAGCCTCAGAAAAGCAAATATTACATTTTCTTTCATGTGAAATTAAGGAACATAAAAGAGTTAGAGTGAAAAATGAACTACTGAGAAGAGGAAAAGAACTAGAGAGCAGGAAACAGGGACACAGATGAGACAGTGAAGAATGAATAGGACACAAACAACTAATGCACATGTGTGAAAATATCATGATGCAATCCATTGCTATGTACAATTAAGACATGCTTTAAAATAAAAAAAAATAAAGCCTGTCTCCACTACCCCGTGTCACATTTGGTTCATTTTATTCACATGACTATCTCCATGACTCTAGCTGCTCCATGCCATGTTCTATAACATCCACTTTCTAGAAGGTTCATCAAAATGTTTTATTTGTGTATAATTATATTTGTTACACTAACACTAACTCTTTTCTTCATGAAAATATTCCTCTAACCTCCGGCTTTTCCCTGAGGAGTAAAATTAATAATATACTTTATTTATAATAATTTTCCTTGGAGAAAATTTCTCTTTTTCTGCAAAGGAAAGATGGGTGTACCTTGGGTCTTCTGGTTCCTAGAGAATGTACACCCCAATCACCCAAGTCCTTCCCACTGGGGGATAAAAGCTTCATCTTCTCCTTGGCGTGGGAAGCAGAGGCAGGCAGATCTTTGTGAGTTCAAGGCCAGCCTGGTCCAAGAGAGAGATCCAGGAAAGGCTCAAAGCTACATAGAGAACCCTGTCTCCAAAAAACCAAAAACCAAAAACAAAACAACAACAAACACATGCACATGGGGCAGAGACTTTCAATCCTGAGTTTTAGCACCATTGTTAACAGGCATTGACATATTATTTCTAAGCAACAGTGACACTACCAAACCTTGAGTGCCCTCCTTGAGTCTGTCTAGACAGTCTGTTTCTACACATTTAAGTTTCTTTCATTCAGATAGCTCATCTTTAGTTTTTCTTCCATTTCCCTTTTTCAAGAAAGAGGACAATTTTCCCTAGTTGTGTTTGTATGAAACTGAGCATTTTAAATCATCTCTGATTTAATTCTTAATCTCTTTTCTTATGAATTATCTGTGAGCTTTCTCTGCATCTTACATATATTATCATTTGATCTTCCAACCACAAAAAAATGAAAATTTGCCTCCAGAATGTCCACTATTCCAGAAAACAGTCTTATCTTGCATTAGAATATGAGTAAAATTGGATGAGAAAACTTTTTACTAGCTTTTGCAATTTTTCTATGAGCTTGAAATTATCTCACATCATAACATTTTTTTAAAAAGACAATTAGCTAAAATAATAAAACTTCTCACTTTTGCTTCTTTGGAAGTATTGCAATACCATTAGAAATTTAGAGGAAACATTTTCAAAATATGGAATTGGAAAAAAATGTTACTTTCAAAAGCACACACACACACACACACACACACACACACACACACACACACACACACACACACACACACACCATACTCTACAAAGCAGCAAAGACAAAGGAACCTAGTACACAAGGGAGAGCATTTGATGGATGTGTTATTCTCTTTCTTGTTACTGTGACAAATGCCAGACAAAGGCAAATCAAATAAGGAAAGCTTTGTTCCCAGCAGTCTGAAGGCAGAGTCCATCACGGTAAGGGAGCAGCAGTGAGGGAAGCTGGAGTTGTGGTGAGAGAGCTGAACGTGTATGTCACTGTTGAGTTCGCAGTCAGGCAGCAGTGATAGGAATGCCTGTGCGAACTTCATTTTTTCCCTTTGTCCCTTGTTATTAAACTTCTACATCAGCCTATGGCATGGTATCTCTCCGATTCAAAGAGGGTTTCTCTTCCTTAAATTGAACCTCTCTGAAACATTCTCACACTTACATGGGCAAAGAAGAGTAACCTCACTAGTCCTTATTGTTAACTTCACTCCCCCAAACAAGACTTTAATTATAACAATTTTGAATGGGCAAATGTTACCCACCTTTTAAATGCATGGTTTACCATATTTTAATAATTGACATAAAACTCCAAGAGACTATTAATCCTTGACTGACATAGTAAGATATATCCTTAGATACAAAGGTAGCACAACTGTTATTGGGGTCATCTATCAAGGGCTGGATTTAGGACTTATTCTTCAAGAAGAAAGACATTCTGAATGCTGTAATTCTGGTCAGAACTCACAGGCCCCATGGATGAAATTACTGCTGTTATTTTTGTAAGTGGACACAGTGTCAAACTGCCCTTTCAGTTTATGTATCTATACCCCTAGAACTCACCAGAGAAGTTTATTTGTACTGTGAAGGTGGCTATCACACTGACTAAGGAGCTTAGACAAAATGACTCTATAATCATCTGTCACAAATGGGATATATGTATGATCCTCCTCACTGCAAAGTTCAGGTAACATCATGGAAAAGGGAGTAGAAAGACTGCATGCAAGAGGCAGATATCATGGGGTCAATCAGAGAAAAACAGTACCTACTGTCTATGATAAAACCATGGCACTCATGAGCTCACAATCAATTGGTTACCTGCATGAGATCTGTACAAGATCAGATTAGTCAATATTTTCAAATAGGAAGGGGTTCCTGAGAGCCCAGCAATGACTGAGTAGCTATAGACAGTTCATGGCTTCTGAGATGGGAAGATTAGGTTTCCTTAAGGGTGTGGCCCCTTGTAGGTCAAGCAAGCTCCAGTGGATGGACTTGTACACCTATGAGTATATGGAGGGCAGAAATTTAATTTGGTGGGTTATACAACATAAAGGACATAAAATTGGGGGAGGATGGCAATGTAGGGGTAAATCTAGAGGACTTAGGAGTGAAAGTAAGGTGGTGAACATGATCAAAGTGCATTTTATGTATATATGATATTCACAGAATTAGTAAAATTTGCTCCAATAACCATATCTGTTTTGAAGTTTGTATCGGTCAACATATACATATGTGCACTGCATTCCACTTATGAGGAATTTCAGAGCAAAAACTCTAAAGGAGAGTGTATACATTTTACTATCCATATAAATTAGTTTATAAACATAGAAATGAATAAAGTATAGTTTGTAAAAAGGTATGACAACAGCATTATTCTATCTAGGTATATTAATCTGTCTTTTAGAAAATGTAATTTAAAGAATGAGAGAGAAAGGTTATCTACTGCATCTTTTTTAAAAAGATTATTAATTCTGTTACTCTTCAGAGTTAAAAAATCTCCAAGGATGTCTGGGCATTGGGAAAAGCTCTCAGCCTGTCCCATATTCATCAAGGTCATGCAACCAACTTCATAGTCTTAGTATTGGCCCTTTGTGTCTTCTGAATTCCTTGTAGCACTGGAAGCTCACTGTGATGTTTTCTTCCTAATTACTCCTAATTGCTTCATTGAATTTGCTCTGGTGATGTGGACACCTTTGCACTTACATGTAATTGGTTGAAAGTCATTTAAAAGTTTTTTCTGCCCCCTATGTAGATGGTGTTATGGATCTAGAGTGGAGCTGGAAATCACTCCTGTAGT